>NW_027361744.1:2195000-2362500 GCF_039654945.1 Dendrobates tinctorius | reverse complement strand
CAACCGTTAATTGACGGAATCTGCCATCGGATCCTCCTTTTTATACTGAGCATGCCCGAATGAATGTCCTTTCATGATATTTAACCCCAAATCCCATTCTGGCAGCTAAATCTCTCTCTCTCTCGTGAAACAGGCCTTACTTTAAATTTCATGCACTAGCGTCTAAAGCGGATCCGTACAAAAAACGGATCCAGTTGCATCCGTTTGCCACAAAACGGAAACGGATCCGCTTTTGCACACTGGCGGATTTTGACTAACGCCAGAAAACTGAAGTGTGAAACAGGCCTAAGAGAAAGAAAAGACTCAATCTGAGAAGAGGTCACCTATAAGGTACCAGGATGTACATTTTTAGCTATTGGTACTGACTGCGTCTCATCAGTACTATGGTTCCTGTATAGTCCACAGTCTGATAAAGACTGATAACTCCCAGCATCTCCTTACCATTGTTAAGGACATACTGGGAGTTGTAGGTTCATGAGATACAAATGTATATGGGCCTGACTTAGAAGGATTCAGCTCATCAGTTATTAATCACATGATGTCATAGACCTAATGGAAAAGGGAAGAATTAGCTGGGTAGAAATGCAAAATGGGCGCCTTCGGCTTCATCTGCCTTGGGCACCCAAAATACTTTGTTTCGGCCCTGGTAACGGATAAAGCAAAATCCTACATGACCTATCAGTGTTCTACGATTTGGGTTGAGGACACTTATTGTATGTGGGCTGGTGAATTTTGTGTGCCAGGGCTGCTTTTTAGTCCAAACTCGGCCCTGAATCCCCTCGTGTATCTGAATGGGAGGAAGAGTGTGAACTTGTGCTAATTGTGCAGTCACACTTTGTCATCTCTGCTCCGTCCTGTCTTCCAGCGCAGGGTTAAATTGCTCTGACTTCATATCTGGCTTCATGGCTTGATCATAGATGCTGGATCCTGATCCCCAACAAAATTTCACCAACCGAAGATTGTGAAAGAAACACACAAAACACTTTTATTGGATGTTAAATTGACCGAATTTTATTCCAAATCTCATCATTATTATTTCTTTCAGTGTCTGAAATTTAGAATCAGCCAATTACTATGAAAGAGACACTGAAAATGGCGGAACCCCCGACTCACGAAGAATCGTCCTTCAGCACTCAGGAGAGGAAAAACCCCCTGTAGTGGAAACCTCTAGGGAACCATGGCTGCAGGACTGCCCTTCCCTTGGGCTTAGAAGGTTAGTGCCAACATGTAACAGCAAATTGTACCTGAATTTGTACATTGTGTCATATTTGTTTTGGAGAAGCCTAATGCGACCTCTCCAGGCCGTACACATAAAGTGAAGGTGGCGAGTACCGGACGTGAGGGAGATCTGGCTGCAACATCTGTCACCCCATTGATCTGGCTGGCTAGGCGGTATGGCTGATCTGGCTGGCTAGGCGCTATGGCTGATCTGGCTGGCTAGGCGGTGTCCCCTTCCTCCCATTGTGGAGTGATGAAGCTCCAGGTCTCCAGACACATCAAGTATGGCTCCGTCTACGGCTGAATGACTTGTGGTTTTGGAATCTTCTCCTGCATCATAGATGCATGTCTTTATGACATCAGCGCAGTTGCCATAGTTATCACAGGTGTTTTATACTGTGGTTTCATTGGCTAGAAAGTCCCTCTCAGTGTTCCAAAGATTTAACCCTTGAATGACTGGTATTGTGCCTTTCTCCAGAAGCCTGTAAAATAAACTTGTCACTAGACAGGACCATTATCATTATTATATTTTAGAGTTGCCCCAACCAAAGTCTAATAAGTGAGCGCATCTACAGAGTTGATGTGTAACAAGCGCAGTCATTCCATTAAGCCCTACTAAATGCATAAATGCACAATATGAGAACAGAGTAGTCTCATAGAAAATTAATGATACCAAGGTAAAAGCAGTTAGATATGGGATGCTATATAGGGGCTCATACTGTATATAGGAGCTATATGGGGACTCACACTGTATATAGGAGGCAATATGGTGGCAAACAATGTAGTCAGGAGGCTATATGTGAGTGCTCATACTGTATATAGGAGGCTATATGGGGACTCACACTGTATATAGGAGGCAAACACTGTATTCAGGAGGCTATATGTGGGCTCATACTGTATATAGGAAGCGATTTGCAGGCTCATACTGTTTATAGGAAGCGATGTGCAGGCTCATACTGTACATAGGAGGCTATGTGGATACTCATACTGTTTATAGGAAGCAATGCGCAGGCTCATACTGTACATAGGAGGCTATATGTGGATGTTCATACTGTATATAGGAAGTGATGTACAGGCTCATACTGTATATAGGAGGCTATGTGCAGGCTCATACTGTATATAGGAAGCAATGTGCAGGCTCATACTGTATATAGGAGGCAAAAACTGTATTCAGGAGGCTATATGTGGGTGCTCATACTGTATATAGGAGGCTATATGCGGCCTCATACTGTATATAGGAAGCGATGTGCAGGTTCATACCGTACATAGGAGGCTATATGTGGCCTCATACTGTATATAGGAAGCGATGTGCAGGCTCATACTGTATATAGGAGGCTATGTGGGCTCATATTGTATATAGGAAGCAATGTGCAGGCTCATACTGTATATAGGAGGCAAAAACTGTATTCAGGAGGCTATATGTGGGTGCTCATACTGTATATAGGAGGCTATATGCGGCCTCATACTGTATATATGAAGCGATGTGCAGGCTCATACCGTACATAGGAGGCTATATGTGGCCTCATACTGTATACAGGATGCGATGTGCAGGCTCATACTGTATATAGGAGGCTATGTGGGCTCATATTGTATATAGGAAGCAATGTGCAGGCTCATAGTGTATATAGGAGACTATATGCGGCCTCATCTAATATATAAAGCTCAAAGTGTGTATGTATGTATGTGTGTGTATGTTTGTATGTCCGGGATAGGCATCTGCACCGTCGCAGCTACAGCCACAAAATTTGGCACAGTCACACGTCTGCACCCCGAGAGCGTCCTAAGCTATGTTGTGAGGCGAAATTTTAACCCTGCGCATTCCAATTCACCAAACAATTTTGCCCCTATCTACATACTGGGGGAAAAAGTGTGTGCGCGTCAAGCCCCGCCCCTCATTGTGTTGTCACAATGCCCCTATTTGCATACTGGGGAAGCAGTGTGTGTGCATCAAGCCCCGCCCCTCATTATGATGTCACAATGTTTGCCATGGCGATGCTGATGTCATCAAAGGTTGCAAGCCCTGCCGCCGCTCATTATGATGTCATAATGGTTGATTATGGAATGGAGGATGTGTGATGAGTATATGGGCACTGGACTATAGGATGGTGGATATGTATGATGGGTATATGGGCACGGGACTATGGGATGGGGGATGTGTGATGGGTATATGGGCACTGGACTATGGGATGGAGGATATGTTTGATGGGTATATGGGCACGGGACTATGGGATGGTGGATATGTATATGGGCACAGGACTATGGGATGGAGGATGTGTGATGGGTATATGGGCACTGGACTATAGGATGGAGGATACAGTGGGGAAGAAAAGTATTTAGTCAGTCAGCAATAGTGCAAGTTCCACCACTTAAAAAGATGAGAGGTGTCTGTAATTTACATCATAGGTAGACCTCAACTATGGGAGACAAACTGAGAAAAAAAAATCCAGAAAATCACATTGTCTGTATGTATGACGGTATATGGGCATGGGACTATGAGATAGCGGATATGTATGATGGGTATATGGGCACGGGACTATGGGATGGAGGATATGTATGATGGGTATATGGGCATGGGACCATGGGATGGAGAATATGTATGATCGGTATATGGGCATGGGACTATGGGATGGAGAATATGTATGATGGGTATATGGGCATGGGACTATGGGATGGAGGATATGTGATGGGTATATGGGTACTCGACTATGGGATGGAGGATATGTATGATGGGTATATGGGCACGGGCCTATGGGATCGTGGATATGTATGATGGGTATATGGGCAGGGACTATGGGATGGAGGATAATTATAATTTTCTATAACTTACCACCGTTAGTTACTATGCCCGGGCAGCGCCGGGCTCTTCAGCTAGTACTGTATATACACTGTGTTCCAAATTATTATGCAAATGCTATTTTTCTCTGATTTTCCTAAATAGTCGGTACAAATGACAGTCAGTCTAATAAAAGTTATCACCCGTTAGAGTATGCATCGAATTTTATTGAAGAAACCTCCCAATGATAACAGTATAATCTCCAAAATGAATAAAAACTCAAATTGCACTGTTCCAAATTAGTATGCACAGTAGAATTTCTAAACATTTGATATGTTTTAAAGAACTGCAAAAATGCTCATTTGTGGAATTTGCAGCATTAGGCTACTTTCACACATCAGGTTTTCGGCGTCAGGCGCGATCCGGCGTCGTGCCAGAACGCCGGATCCGGCAAATGTTTCGTAAAACCGGATGTGACGGATCCGGTTTTCTGCCGGATCCGTCTTTTTCTGGACAGACAAAACCGGATCCGTCTCATCCGGTTCATCCGTTTTTCTATCCGTTTTTCGACGGATTACGCCGGATCCGGTTTTTAAAATTGACCCTTGTGGCCTTCCAAATGGGATTGGCTACTGGAAAACTATATATAGCATGTTCCTACAGCCCTTCTTTGACAGGTTGTAGAGGAGAAAGTGCAGGTTGGAGAGAAGAGCAAGTTACTGGCGAAGATGGATGTTGTCATTGGAAATATTTTGAAGAATTTGGCGGATTTTACAGCGGAGGCAAATCGTTTGAGGGTGATTGTTCTGGAGAAGGAGAGAGCGAGACAGCAGTGCATCAGGCATCGTAGACGACGTTTGTGGATCCACCCCATCACAGCCAAGAGAATGACGCGTGGGGTCTATTCTACACTATGCATGGACCTTCGACTAAACCCGGATAAATTTTTTGGATATGTTAGGATGAAAATGGAGAATTTTGATTACTTGGTGGAGCGCATTGCACACCTCATAAGAAAAGCGGACACCTAATTGCCGCTTCTCTGTTTCACCCGCAGAGCGTCTGATGGTGACTTTAAGGTAAGCCACATTTATTGGATATGATCGCATCAGAGCACACTTTCACTGCAATCTTGTTGGTGGTAATTTGTATCTCCAAGTGTTATAGGTCAGTTTTGGTATGTAATGCTGTGATTTAAAACTAATTTATTGTTTTTTAATTCCCCACAGATTTCTTGCAACTGGAGAATCCCTTTCGTCACTGCATTTCCAGTACAGACTCGGGATTTCCACCATATCTGGAATTGTGAAGTACACATGCCGTGCACTGTGGGACTCCTTAGCTGAAGAGTTTTTACCAGAGCCCACAACAGAGAGGTGGATTGAAATTGCTGACAAGTTTCAACAGATATGTCAGTTTCCAAACTGCTTGGGCGCTGTGGACGGGAAACATATCCGCATTGTAAAGCCAGCTGGATCGGGATCGGAATATTTCAATTACAAGAAATATTTTTCCATTGTCCTCATGGCCATCGCTGACGCGGAATACAAATTTATTGCGGTTGATATTGGGGCCTATGGCCGCTCCAATGACTCTCAAGTTTTCAAACTGTCTGCCATGGGGCGTAAACTGTATGGAAACACCTTCCAGTTCCCACCACCTAGACCGCTGCCGCAAACATCTGGTCCACCTATGCCATTTGTCTGTGTAGGGGATGAAGCCTTACAGCTGTCAGAACACCTTTTGAAACCGTACTCTAGCAGAGGATTGACAAGACCAAAACGCATTTTTAATTACCGCCTCACAAGAGCAAAAAGAATGGTTGAATGTACCTTTGGTATTCTGACAGCCAAATGGCGGGTCCTATTGACTGCGATCAACCTCAAGACAGAAACTGTGGACGAGGTGATCAAAGCGTGCGTGGTACTCCACAATTTTGTTATCTGCAAGGAACCCATTTCCATTGAGGACACCTCTGAAGAAACCACCTTGCAAGATTACCATGACATTACCACTAGAAGTTCTGTGACGGTTTCAGTAATGAGGGACAGTTTTGCACTATACTTTATGTCACCTCAAGGCAGAGTACACTGGCAGGATGACAGAGTGTGAAAGATTTGTGCCCTAACCAAACTTGTGTACCTTCTGTACCAACAGTATATACCTTTGCCAACCAAAGTTGGCTATCTTGTCATGGTCTCTATTTTTAGCTTTAGGCCACAGGTGTGTACCTGGTTGTGTTTTATGCAAAGTATTTCACCTTTTAACAAAAGTTGTGTACATTGTTAGGAAATCACCAACAATAAACACAACTTTTTAGGTGAAATACTTTGCTTCAAACACAACCAGGAACACAACTGTGGCAAAAAGCTAAAATTTACCCACAGTTATATACCTAGTTTTGAATACCATTTCACCTTTTAAATACCCTGTATTTAACCTTTTTCGCCGCAGAAAGAAATGACAGACAACCAGTGTAAAATAATTTAACTTTTATTGAAAAATGTTTTTTTTAGTAAACTTTTTTAAAATTTTAATAAACTTGTTTAATAAAACTTTGAAACTATAAAACTGAAACCATAAAACTGGTCATTTTTATTTAAATACACACATCATAAATCTGTGTAGTGTGTGGTGGAAATACTGCTGTAGGGGCTGCGGGACACTTCGACACTGGGAGTGTGGAGAGAGGACTGGGATCGTGGTGGGGAAGGAACAGTTAGAGGTGAAGGTGTGGAAAAAACTACAGAATGGGTGGACATGTGGGAAGCAGAAGAGGTGGTGGGTGGTGGAGTGGAGGGTTGGGCAGGGACTGTAGGAGCAGATGATGTTGATGGCAAGTTGTATGGGGAAGGAGTTTGGTACGGGGCAGGTTGCTGGAAGTGGGGAGATGTCTGGTACGGGGCAGGTTGCTGGAAGTGGGGAGATGTCTGGTACGGGGCAGGTTGCTGGAAGTGGGGAGATGTCTGGTACGGGGCAGGTTGCTGTAAGTGGGGAGATGTCTGGTACGGGGCAGGTTGCTGTAAGTGGGGAGATGTCTGGTACGGGGCAGGTTGCTGGAAGTGGGGAGATGGCTGGTACTGGGGAGTTTGCAGGTACTGTGGAGGTTGCTGTTGCTGGGGAGGTTGCTGGTGCTGGGGAGGTGGATGGTGCTGGGGAGGTGGATGGTGCTGGGGAGGTGGATGGTGCTGGGGAGGTGTATGGTATGTAATAGGAGGGGGAGGATGGAAAGTGGCTGGAGGTGGATGGTATGTAATAGGAGGGGGAGGATGGAAAGTGGCTGGAGGGGGTGTAGATGTAATAGGAGGGGGAGGATGGAAAGTGGCTGGAGGGGGTGCAGGTGGAGGAACTACAGTGGTGGGAGGAGGAGGAGGTTGGGAGGTAACTTGCTGGAAAGCAGCGTGGCATGAATGCATTACATACATCTGCTGGGCAGGAGAGAGCGTTTCCATGCGCTCCACAACAGACCTGAAAAAGGTGTGGTTTGGCGAAGATCTTGCTTCTGAATGCATGGTTTGCAGAAGTGTCTTCACCTCCAGAATGCTGGAGTTGATCTGCTGATAGCCTGCGGAGATTTGCTCTGACAAGACTTTTAGACAGTTCTGGAAAGATGCATTCAGATGCAAGAACTCTGGCGCATAAGTCTTTTCCTGACCCCTCTGCCGCTGCCGCCCAGTACCCGCAGGTGTACTAGAGGTGGCAGGGGCAGAAGGGTGGGGTAAAGGGAAAGCGATCTCCTCACCAGCAGCTTCATGTAATGTAGGCGGCCACGATGCTCCTGTGCTGGTGGATGGGACAGATGGGTCGAATGTGTGGGAAGGCTGGGAAGGTGCAGATGTACCGGGGCGGTCGAAGTGTCCCTCGGTGCCGGTCTCCTCAGGGATCGCCTCAGAAGGGTCCAATCGTGCAGGCTCCCGAGTGCTGCTCACCGTGCTGTGGAATAAAGAGAAAAAAAAAACATTAAAATACTGACATGGTATGGCCCTGGCTGAAAAAAAAATTTACATATAACATATTTTTTCACATGTGGTGTGTAATATTTACCTTCTGGTGACCATTGTTTCCCGGAGGAACGACAGGGCTTCTGCGTACTTGTACTTGCTCCTGCGTCCTCCAGATCCACTCGGGGCCCGCATCTCTTTATTGAACTCCTTCTTGAAACAATCTCTGACAGACCGCCACCGATTCACAATTCTGTTCCCTGAAACGAGAAAGGAGTGGTTAGTATACAACATCAGTGTTTCCCAAACTCCAGTCCTCATAGAATCATAGAATCATAGAATCGTAGAGTTGGAAGGGACCTCCTGGGCCATCTGGTCCAACCCCCTGCTCAAAGCAGGATTCGCTAAATCATCCCAGTCAGATGTCTGTCCAGCCTCTGTTTGAAGACTTCCATAGTAAATAGAAATCCTGAACACATGATCCGTGGGGACCACGAGGACTGGAGTTCGGGAAACACTGGTTTACATCAAGCAACCGGTACTGTATATACTTACGCTCTTTAATCTGGGCCCGAGCTTCGAGGTCCTCCCAGCGGCCCACAAGGAGTGAACAGATTTCCTCCCAGAGTCGTCGGGTAACGATCAGGTCAGCGTGGCGTCGGTCAGCCATATTCCAGAGCGGCTCCCTTTCTCTGACGAGATCGATGAGGCGGTCCACATCAATCCCTCCATCCTCACCGTCAGAGTCGGGAGCACGCTGTGAAGGCTGTTAAAGAAAAAGACAAAAATAACATAATTAGCCTCCACAAAAGAAATGAAATAAAAAGTGCAAAAAAACAAAGCAAAAATATTTATACTTACACGCTGGTGACAGCCGCGTTGCTGTCGCCGACGACCCTGGGAGGCACTGCGAGCACCTCTTGGCCAAGCACCAGATTGGGAAGACTAGAGAAGAAAACAAAAAAAGTTATGTCTTTGGATGTAGGCATTTGTTTGCTGTGTGTGGTCTGCAGAACATTGTTTTCTATGTGTTGTGTGTAGTGTGATGTTGTGTTTCTGCGTTTGATGCAAAAAACTTACCAATTGTGAGCCCACTCCAGGTGTCTGTCCACCCCTTCCTTCTTCTTCTGGGAGCTCCTCTTCATCTTGTGATTCCTGTTTTGAAATAAAAGGCCACGAATAGACATATATTACAGAGAAGATGGATTTTGGAAATAAAAACTTACCGTCAAACGCTGACGATGCGAGGGAGGGCTCCCAGAAGATGATGTGCTGTCTTCCTGGTGGCCACACTCCATGCCTGTGGGTGGTGTTCCAGCTGCTGCCATTGCTGCTGCTGCTGCTGCTGCATCTATTGGGCGGCTGTTGAATAAAGAGAAACAAAGGGCCAATGAATATCTTGATATTCAATAGCCCTAGTTTGGAGGAATGGGTTATTTGATAATTACCGTCTCTCATCTGCTGCTGGCCTCCCCTCCTCAGCATGTTCTATTTGCTGCTCCATTTGGGGTGGTGGTGGTGCTGATGGTGCTGCAGTGGTCTCCTGCCTTCTCCTGCTTCTCTTGGTTGCTTTCTTGGGTGGCATGTTGGGTGTGGCTGTGGGTCCCACTGTCTTGCTTTTATATATGTCTTGTGGGCAGAGCTACTGAGCATGCTCAGACCAAAAAACCGGATCCGGGCGCCGGATCCGGCGCATTGCGGCGCTCATAGGCTTTCATTGTGTGAAAAAGCCGGACGCGCCGGATCCGGCGTGTCCGGCTTTTTCGCCGGAGACAAAAAACGTTACAGTAGACGTTTTTTCCAGACGCCGGATCGCGACACATTGCCGGATCCGGCGAAAACCGGATGAAACGCATGGCCATCCGGCGCGATCCGGCGCAAATGCAAGTCAATGGGGGGGAAACCGGATCCGGCATTGCATTTCGCCGGATCCGGTTTTTGTCAAAAGCGCCGGATCGCGCCTGACGGCGAAAACCTGATGTGTGAAAGAGGCCTTAGGTGGTCACATTCACTGAACAAAAAGGATATTCTGGAGTTAAATAGCTTAACAGGCCAAGTTACATGTTAACATAGGAACCCTTCTTTGATATCACCTTCACAATTCTTGCATCCATTGAACTTGTGAATATTTTGGAGAGTTTCTGCTTGTATTTCTTTGCATGAAGTCAGAATAGCCTCCCAGAGCTGCTGTTTTGATGTGAACTGCCTCCCACCCTCATAGATCTTTCGCTTGATGATACTCCAAAGGTTCTCCATAGGGTTGAGGTCAGGGAAAGATGGTGGCCACACCATGAGTTACAGTGGGGAAAAAAAGTATTTAGTCAGTCAGCAATAGTGCAAGTTCCACCACTTAAAAAGATGAGAGGCGTCTGTAATTTACATCATAGGTAGACCTCAACTATGGGAGACAAACTGAGAAAAAAAAAACCAGAAAATCACATTGTCTGTTTTTTTTTCATTTTATTTGCATATTATGGTGGAAAATAAGTATTTGGTCAGAAACAAGCAATCAAGATTTCTGGCTCTCACAGACCTGTAACTTCTTCTTTAAGAGTCTCCTCTTTCCTCCACTCATTACCTGTAGTAATGGCACCTGTTTAAACTTGTTATCAGTATAAAAAGACACCTGTGCACACCCTCAAACAGTCTGACTCCAAACTCCACTATGGTGAAGACCAAAGAGCTGTCAAAGGACACCAGAAACAAAATTGTAGCCCTGCACCAGGCTGGGAAGACTGAATCTGCAATAGCCAACCAGCTTGGAGTGAAGAAATCAACTGTGGGAGCAATAATTAGAAAATGGAAGACATACAAGACCACTGATAATCTCCCTCGATCTGGTGCTCCACGCAAAATCCCACCCCGTGGGGTCAGAATGATCACAAGAACGGTGAGCAGAAATCCCAGAACCACGCGGGGGGACCTAGTGAATGAACTGCAGAGAGCTGGGACCAATGTAACAAGGCCTACCATAAGTAACACACTACGCCACCATGGACTCAGATCCTGCAGTGCCAGACGTGTCCCGCTGCTTAAGCCTGTACATGTCCGGGCCCGTCTGAAGTTTGCTAGAGAGCATTTGGATGATCCAGAGGAGTTTTGGGAGAATGTCCTATGGTCTGATGAAACCAAACTGGAACTGTTTGGTAGAAACACAACTTGTCGTGTTTGGAGGAAAAAGAATACTGAGTTGCATCCATCAAACACCATACCTACTGTAAAGCATGGTGGTGGAAACATCATGCTTTGGGGCTGTTTCTCTGCAAAGGGGCCAGGACGACTGATCCGGGTACATGAAAGAATGAATGGGGCCATGTATCGTGAGATTTTGAGTGCAAACCTCCTTCCATCAGCAAGGGCATTGAAGATGAAACATGGCTGGGTCTTTCAACATGACAATGATCCAAAGCACACCACCAGGGCAATGAAGGAGTGGCTTCGTAAGAAGCATTTCAAGGTCCTGGAGTGGCCTAGCCAGTCTCCAGATCTCAACCCTATAGAAAACCTTTGGAGGGAGTTGAAAGTCCGTGTTGCCAAGCGAAAAGCCAAAAACATCACTGCTCTAGAGGAGATCTGCATGGAGGAATGGGCCAACATACCAACAACAGTGTGTGGCAACCTTGTGAAGACTTACAGAAAACGTTTGACCTCTGTCATTGCCAACAAAGGATATATCACAAAGTATTGAGATGAAATTTTGTTTCTGACCAAATACTTATTTTCCACCATAATATGCAAATAAAATGAAAAAAAAACAGACAATGTGATTTTCTGGATTTTTTTTTCTCAGTTTGTCTCCCATAGTTGAGGTCTACCTATGATGTAAATTACAGACGCCTCTCATCTTTTTAAGTGGTGGAACTTGCACTATTGCTGACTGACTAAATACTTTTTTTCCCCACTGTATCTCCTTTTATGCCCATAGCAGTCAATGACTCAGAGGTAT
Source organism: Dendrobates tinctorius (assembly GCF_039654945.1). Taxonomy (NCBI): domain Eukaryota; kingdom Metazoa; phylum Chordata; class Amphibia; order Anura; family Dendrobatidae; genus Dendrobates; species Dendrobates tinctorius. The sequence continues at coordinate 2,350,622 of NW_027361744.1, read as the reverse complement.
TCTTTGCAGCATGACATGGTGCAGTTTCATGCATGAAGAGGATTTTGCTCCTGAAGGCACATTTCTGCTTTTTATACCATGGAAGACAGCTGTCAGTCAGAAACTCTATATACTTTGCAGAGGTCATTTTCACACCATCAGGAACCTTAAAGAGCCCTACCAGCTGTTTCCCCATGATTCCGGCCCAAAACATGACTCCTCCACCTCCTTGCTGACGTCGCAGCCTTGTTGGGGCATAGTGGCCTTCCACCAACCATCCACTACTCCATCCATCTGGACCATCCAGGGTTGCTCGACACTCATCAGTAAACAAGACTGTTTGAAAATTAGTTTTCATGTATGTCTGGGCCCACTGCAACCATTTCTGCTTGTGAACACTGTTTAGGAGTGGCCGAATAGTAGGTTTATGCACCACAGAATGCCTTTGAAGGATCCTACACCTTGAGGTTCGAGGGACTCCAGAGGCACCAGCAGCTTTAAATATCTGTTTGCTGGTTTGTAATGGCTTTTTAGCAGCTGCTCTCTTAATCCGATGAACTTGCCTGGCAGAAACCTTCCTCATTCTGCCTTTATCAGCACAAACATGTCTGTTCTCAGAATTAACCACAAATTTCTTAAAAGTACGATGATCACGTTTAAGTTTTTGGGAAATATCTAATGTTTTTATCTCATGACCAAGGCATTGCACTATTTGATGCTTTTCAGCAGCAGAGAGATCCGTTTTCTTTCCTAAATTCCTTGAAACCTGTGCCCTGCTTAATAATGTGGAACATCATTCTTAAGTAGTTTTCCTTTAATTGGGCTCACCTGGTAAACTAATTATCACAGGAGTTTGAGATTGATTTCAGTGATCCAAAGAGCCCTGATACACAATACCATCTGAGTTTATTTGAAAAACAAAAAATTACATCTTTATGACACTTAAATCCAATTTGCATAATAATTTGGAACGCAGTGTAGAAGGCTATATGCGGCCTCATACTGTATACAGGAGGCTATGTGGGCACATACTGTGTATAGGAGGCTATATGCAGCCTCATACTGTATATAGGAAGCGATGTCCAGGCTCATACTGTATAAAGGATAAAGTACAAATATATCCCAAATACTGGAAAAAAATTCTTCAAAGGCTCAACTCACTGGAAATATAATAGCAAAAAAAATCTCATAAATGAGCTATTAAGCATCACAAGAGATCAAAATTGGAGTTTTTCAAGCTAAATAATTTATTTAGAATAATTAACAGAGCATAAATGCTAAATGCAAGTTACAGCAGACATAAACACAATATAATTAAACCAGCACCTTGACAGTTAATAAAGTTTTTATCTGTATAAAACATGTAGTTTCTTTGCTTTCCTTTCACAAATAGAATGCATAGTAAACAGCAAACTCCCCATTTACATAATATGTATGCCCAGATACGGTTTTGCATACAATAAGTACCCAGAGTAAACTGCTGAATATAAAGTGCACAAGTGCCTTGTATCAAATAAGCCTGGTAGGCGTTAAGTGTACACAGAGTAAAAACTGTCTATACAAATTCCAGAGTAAGATACAAGGACTGCATTAGAAAGTAACAACTTACATGTGTAGTGTATGTCGCTGTAAAACCTGCCGCCCCTACGCGCGTTACGCCGCAGCTTCCTCAGGAGGCGTGGTTTACAAGTGCCCCGTTTCTAGTTTATATAGTGTGGTCAACCAATAAACCGCTTTCCCTAATAAAGCTTGTAAAATTCAGGACCTGAGCTGTAGTGTCCACAATGACGTCAATAGTATCCAGTTCTAAACGTCCACAGCATTATCGGCGCATGCGCTGTTGAGTCCCCACTATGAACAGGGAGTCTATGATCAGCATGAAAGTGGCTCAAGCTGCAAAACAGCCAGAGACAGCCACATACCAGACTGAGCACGTCAGAAGGCTCCTAGGGAGGACAGAACTGGGCATGCGCTCAAGTGAGGACAAGAAAATAAAATAATTATGAAGAATAATAATCACTATTTAAAGTGATAGCAAGTGTTGAAAGTGAGGGGATAAAACATAATGATGCTGAAATAATTATAGCGGTGTGTATGAACCATTAAAGTGAATATGTCTGACATAGAGTGCAAAGGCACACACATATGTGTCAATTATAAGCACACTATGCAAGCAATAAAATTTTTTTTTAACAATTAGCATAATGTGTATGCAGGCTATATGAAAGTGTATGTGCATCATATAACTATAACAACTATATACCATGTCTCTGTTAAAAAACAAATGAACATAAAAATAACACATGGCATTCAATACATACATCAAATGTCATATATCATAAAGTAATTATATACACAATTATGTATAATGCATAATACATAGCAAAAATACACAAAGAAAATTGTGAAAAAAATAAAAAATGAGTGAAAAAAATATATAAAAATAAAACAAATAAAAATGTAAATGAAATAAACAAATAAAAAAAGAAAAAATGAATAAAAATGTGAACAAATAATATGAAATATTGAAGACCCAATGGGTACGAAAAGAGCCGTAGATTTCTTGTGAGAGGAGTGTTTCTTCATAAAATCTTGAAATGCCCTCAACAATGAATTCCATGCCAGATCATATACTGCAATGCGAAGATAGAGAACTGGAGTATAAGCACAGGAAAAAATAATTAAAAACAGAAAACTAAAACCAAGACTAAAAAGATACCCATACGATTTTTACAGAAAGGACCCAAAACCATTACTCTCATTCAATCATTTTTTTTTTTTTGCTACTGTATATAGGAGGCTATGTGCAGGCTCATACTGTATATAGGAAGCAATGTGCAGGCTCATACTGTATATAGGAGGTAAACACTGCATTCAGGAGGCTATATGTTGGTGCTCATACTGTATATAGGAGGCTATATGCGGCCTCATACTGTAAGGGGACAGCCATGGTTGCAGCCTGTGCGCCATCCTATACAAACCTGTTCCTGGGGCTATGGGAGAGGGAGCCATTTTCCACAGATGCCATGAATCTGTTAGGCGTCGGATTCCTGACTCTGCACAGCGGGGATCCAGAGCCAGACATCCAGCGGTCTCCCATTTTTCTCTGACCGCTCCGGGTGCTGCTCAGACTTACTCTGACAGCCTGGATGTTGCTGCCACCTCTGGTGCAGCAATGGTAGCGCAACCTGCTCTGCAGGGAACAGCTCCAGAGGCTAAGTCCTCATGCCGTGCTACTGGGCATGCCCGCAAGTTTACCTCTCAGTGGAGAGCAGGGGTCACGTGTTCAGGTCCTGTGTCGGATCTGATTGGTCCTTCCCAGGGTCCTTCAGCAGACTGAAAGGATTGAAATTTTTGATGTTTTTTTACTCCTCTCAACAGCCCAAACAAGTTTCTAAAAGGATGAGTTTGCAACTACTTTACTTTTGGAGAAAATTCAAAACATTCATTATTCAATAGGGCCCAAAATAGCAAAAACCAGCGGTTTGAATGAACACTCACATTTCTTGGTAGAATCGTGCAGGATTTAAATTTTTGATGTTTTTCTACTCCTCTCAACAGCCCAAACAAGTTTCTAAAAGGATGAGTTTGCAACTACTTTACTTTTGGAGAAAATTCAAAACGTTCATTATTCAATAGGGACCAATAGCAAAAAGCAGCGGTTGCTATATAAAACTTGCTGCAAGTTGGCCTCCGCCTGCTGCATGATTGATCCTGGGCTTCAACACAGCCAGTTGTCGCTCGGAAGTGCTGTCCGCACAGAGAAAAACACTAGCTCCTGTGTTAGTGGGGTTCAGTAACGTCTGCTGGTACCCTGCTATGTGGATTGCAATGTCTCCTGCCGCCTCCACATTCAAAAACCATCAGGCCTCTGCCTGCTCCATGCTTGATCCTGGGCTCCAACAATGCCAGTTCGTGTTCGTGAAAAAACAAGTCCTACAGGAAGTCCCAGCGCAAGAAGAAGGAAGGGGGTTCTACTCCCCCCTCTTCTTAATACAAAAACCAGATGGCTCTTGGAGAACCATTGTCAACCTGAGGAGACTCAATCAGTGGATAGACAATTGCTCCTTCAAAATGGAGTCAATCAACACGGCCACAAAGATCCTGTTCCAGCATTGCCTCATGGCAGTGATAGACTTAAAAGATGCCTACTATCACATCCCAATCCATCGGGAGTATCAGAGATGTCTTTTCTGCGATCCAGGGACATAGTGATCGTCCCATACTTAGACGACTTTCTGGTAATAGGGAGGTCGGAATCCCACTGCACACTTCAAGTGAAGGAAGTAATAGCAACTCTAGTAGGACTAGGATGGATAGTAAACATCCCCAAGTCAAGGATAACCCCAGTAAAAGAGCAATCCTTCCTAGGGTTGATATTGGACTCCGAGCAACAACGCTGCCTCCTACCAGAGGAAAGTGACCAAGATAAGAGGCCTAGCTTGCACAGCAATACAAAGGCCAAATATGACACTGAGGAACGCAATGTCCCTTTTAGGCTCACTGACATCATGTATACCCGCAGTAACATGGGCGCAGTACCACTTAAGGCAACTACAGTGGGAAGTCCTGTCAGTGCAGAAACAATTAAAAGGGCATTTAGAAGGCAAACTATGTCTCTCAGTGGCTGTAAGAGATTCCCTGCTCTGGTGGACTGTAGAAAAGAATCTAACAGCTGGTGTCCCGTGGCAAAAACCAGTTGAGGACATCATTACGACAGACGCGAGTGCCACAGGGTGGGGAGCACACCTGAGATCCCATACAATACAGGGGACCTGGTCCTCACTAGAAAGCGATCAGAATTCAAATGTAAAAGAACTATGGGCAGTGGAAAAAGCCGTGAAACATTTCCTTCCCTTACTTCAGGGCCGCCACACCCGGGTCATGACGGACAATCAGGCAGTAGTAGCCTACATCAATCATCGGGGGGAACGAGATCTCGGGGCCTCATGCAAATATCAGATCTACTCTTCCAGCTAGCAGAACAACATCTCTTATCCATCACAGCATTGCACATAAAGGGGGCAGAAAATATACAAGCAGACTTCCTGAGTCGCAGGCATCTAAGACAAGGGGAATGGTCCCTAAACTCCCGAGTCTTCCAACAAATAGTTCAGGCCTGGGGCAGACCAGAAATAGACCTATTCGCTACCGCACACAACCGGAAGGTCAGGAAGTTCTGCCCGCTAAATCCAAGGGAAAACCCCTTCGCAGTAGATGCCCTACAAATACCCTGGAAGTTCATCCTGGCCTATGCATTTCCCCTGATAACAATGATCCCAGTAGTAGTCAGGAAAATCAGGGAGGATCGGGCAAGAATAATTCTTATAGCTCCTTTTTGGCCAAGAAGGCCTTGGTTCTCCCTTCTGAGGCTCATGTCAGTGACAGATCCATGGATACTACCAGAGATTCCAGACCTGCTTTCCCAGGGACCAGTGGTCCACTCTCAGGTGAAGGGCTTCCATCTAGCAGCCTGGAATTTGAGAGGGCGCTACTGAGTCGCCAGGGATTCTCTCCAGGGTTAGTCTCCACCCTGTTGAAAAGTAGGAAACCAATAACATCCCAAATCTACGGTAGAACGTGGAAAAAGTTCCTAGACTTCCTGGGGGAACCTTTAGGGGATGTAGCTCCAGTGGGACCTATCCTAGAGTTCTTACAGTCGGGGCTGCAACTGGGGTTAGCCACTAACACACTCAAAGTTCAAGTCTCAGCTTTGGGGGCCCTATATAACTGCAATTTAGCAGCCAATAGGTGGGTGTCCCGGTTCATTAAGTCCTGTGGCAGGTCAAGACCGGTCATTATCCCAAAGATACCACCCTGGGACCTGAACCTAGTTTTGGAGGCTTTAACCAAAGATCCCTTCGAACCACTACTAGAGCTGTCACCAAAGCTACTTACACTTAAAACGGTCTTACTGGTAGCCTTAACGTCAGCCCGAAGAGTCAGCGACCTACAAGCTCTGTCTATATGTCCTCCTTATACACAGATCTTGGATGACCGAGTGGTTCTAAGACCAGACCCGGCCTATCTCCCCAAGGTAGTCCAAAAGTTTCATAGGACTCAGGAGATCTCCTTGCCATCGTTCTGTAACAATCCCAGAAACCCGGGGGAGCAAAAGTTCCATACATTAGATGTAAAAAGAGCCATAATACAATATATGTCAATAACTAGTCAGTGGAGGAAAGATCAGTCCCTTTTTGTAGCCTTTCAGGGTAGTAGAAAGGGGCACGGGGTAGCTAAAAGTACCATTGCCAGATGGATCAGGGAGGCCATTATGTTATCCTACTCCGCAAGTGGCACTCTGGTTCCAGAAGGCATCAAGGCTCACTCCACCAGAGCCGTGGCTACCTCCTGGGCAGAGAAGGCTGAGGTATCGATTGAGCAAATTTGTAAAGCCGCTACTTGGTCCTCACCTTCCACCTTTGTTAAACACTACCGACTTGATCTGTCTTCCTCTACTGACCTAACCTTTGGTAGAAGGGTGCTGCAAGCGGTGGTCCCTCCCTAAGGTGTCTTATTCTACAAAAGTCTCTCATGTGTGCCGTCATGGGAGACGGGAAAACACCAAGGTTACTTACCGGTAGCCGGTTTTTCCGGAGCCCATGACGGCACCTGTATATTCCCCCCCTTTTCACTCCTTTGGTGTGCACTATAGTTTGGGTGTTTTTTAGTTAGATAGATATAATGTGGTGATAGTTTTACCATGTGTACTAACCCGGGGGCCTCTCATGCTCTGTAAACCAACTGAAGCGAGGGAGAGGTACCGCCCTTTTATCTTCAGTAGGGTTCCTGTCCTGACTGGGCGGATCCCCTCTCTCATGTGTGCCGTCATGGGCTCCGGAAAAACTGGCTACCGGTAAGTAACCTTGGTGTTTCTCCTCCAGACGCAGAGAATGCCCCCTTGTGACCGTCGCCTTCCTTGGTATAAACAGATCCTCGGAGAGATATTTGTATTGTCCCCTTTTCCCAAAATTTAGAAGTTGGAGGGCCTCAAGGGGGAGACAATGTTTCACTAAAGAATTCATAAGCGTCAGGAATCTGGTAGAAATTTAATAACTTAACTACACATTGAAGTAATGAGGGAAGGCGCTGATGGTCTTGTAGCAGGTGGGTGTGCAGAAATGTATCCATCCAAACCTAAACACATTACTGCAGCTAATGACACCTGTACCTACCAAATAGCAAAAGCCAAGACAGATGATTTATATTGCAGACTGAATAAAATACAATGCCTTCCATATATAGGTGAGTACTTGATGTAGCAGAGTTGGTCAAGTTAAATCAAGCCACATGCATTTGGCATTTGAAATGTGCAACTTGGAAAATTAATGCAGAGCAACAAAAGTTGCAAAAAGCATTAAAATATTGCTTTGAAAAGACAACTTGCTTTGGTTTCAATTCAGTCTGTTTTTGGAAAACTTATCTCTCCTGATGCTGGGTATTGTAACCAACGAGTGTGCATACCATCCTCCCTACCTGTCTGCTGAGGCCCCCTCAGCAGACTGAAGCTGGCTGCTGCCGCACAGCTGGAAGACAGTCTGGACCGTCCATTGTGAAACTTGTTCTATTGTCTCCCTCTTGTGACCTACCTAACTACCTTCACCTGTCTGAGTATCCTCTTGGCTTACAGCAGCCAGGTGTCACAATGGAACAATTGGAACACATGTCACAATGGGCGGCCCAGACTGTCTTCCAGCTGTGCGACAGCAGCCAGCTTCAGTCTGCTGAGGGAGCCTCAGCAGACAGGTAGGGAGGTTGGTATGCATGCTTGTTGGTTACAATACCCAGCATCAGGAGAGATAAGGTTTCCAAAAGCAGACTGAATTGAATTGAAACCAAAATCTGGTCTTAAACTCTGGAATAAGAGGCATCTGGTAAGCAGCGGATACTGAAGGTAATAAACTTGTTTTCAGTTGAGGAACACTGGATTTCAAAATTGGGACTGACAAAGGTCCTGGTAAAATGATCTGATTTAATTAGAGGATATGCCACATGTTGTGCATAGCAGGCTTGTGTCCCTGATATGGGACTGGTACTGTTTGAGGACGTATGTCCTGCCCAGGTATGTGTGCCACGGGAGGAGAGGACGCGCTGGTTAGAAAGGCACTTGAGTGCAGGGGAATAGCGATGCATCTGTGTCCGGGCGTGTGTACAGCTGCTGAAGGAGATGCTCCTTCAGTCCCAATTTTGAAATCCAGTGCTCCTCAACTGAAAACAAGGTTATTACGTTCAGTATCTGCTGCTTACCAGACGCCTCTTACTCCAGACGTTTAGACCAGATATTCAGTACTGAATAATACCACACAGGCCAGCTGTCAATTTAATGATATATTAAAAAGACAACTTGCTTTGGATTCAATTCAGTCTGTTTTTGGAAACCTTATCTCTCCTGTTGCTGGGTTTTGAAACCAACACGTGTGCATACCCCCATCCCTACCTGTCTGCTGAGGCTCCCTCAACAGACTGAAGCTGGCTTCTGCCGCACTGCTGGAAGACAGTCTGGGACGCCCATTGTGACACGTGTTTCAATGTTCCATTGTGACACACCTCGGTGCTGTAAGCCGATAGAAAGCTCAGACAGGTGAAGGTAGGTAGGTAGTTAGGTAGGCCTCTAATTCAAACAACACACCAGGGGACTGAACAATCTGCCACAAGCTGTAACGTATGAGCGGTGCCCAGCGCTGCCCCCAGCAGGGAGTACTCTGAACCTTAGCAACAAAGCAGAAAGCAAAAAAAGGCACAACCAAATTAGATGCAAAGGATTAGCAAAGGGTCTTAGTGAAACTTCACACTGCACTCGGATGTCATCCCAGTGCAGTCCGATATACACCAAGTCAGGCCATGGAGGAGACGGAGAACTTACTTGTATCGCATCCGATGTGACTCCACTCCAGCCTTAGGCTCTGTGTCCACAATGAGATTTTGTTGCGTTTTTGACACGACATATTTTTGTTCCATCAAAAACACAGCTTCTTACAGTTCAGCAATGTGGATGGGATTTATAAAAACCTCCTGCCCGCTGGGCTTTTTTTATGCAGTGTAAACTGACCTGGGGTGTGTGCTTCAAACACAACCTGTCACTTTTTCTTGCAGATATGCTAAGTTTTCTGTGCACATATTTCCCATAGACACTTTGGACCAATTGCCCAGGATCAATAACTCTGTAGCATGAGATACCATAAAGCTTAACTTTTAATATATAACAGGTAAACTAATTCAAACACCAATAGAATATATATGTGACACAGACTATTACAAAGTGCTCACGAAAAAAATCAGTGTAGGTAATAAAAAATTGGGGGGTTCATCCCTGTTTCTCTGAAGATCACCCTCAGAAGGCAGCATAGGAGGATGGGTGGAATAGTTCAGTCCTTAATATCCCCTGTCGTGCCCCAAATGCAGGACTCCCATCCTGAGGCCGGAGTAACTCCAGCGATGAATACGGACGAGTGCTATGCAATAAAACATCACATAGCACTCGGACCAGTATTCATCTACGGGACAGCTCCCATCACGGTTTTTTTCCCCAGACGTTTTCAGTGTCCGAGTGAAATGGTAGCATACAGAGATTGCCACTGACACATGGCAGAGTCTCGGCTCACTCGCACCCATATAAGCCTATGGATGCGGATGAATTAGAAAAAACACAGCACTCGATGACAGAGGGAGGTGCAGAAGTACGGTATCCAATCCACTATAGATTATAGTAAAGACTTGGCACTCAAGAGGGAAAATTGAATTTAACAGTTCCTTTATTGTACAAAGCATCCAGTTCCAAAATTCTTGAATGTTTTCAGTCGTACATTCGACCTTAGTAACATAGTAACAGTTAGTAAGGCCGAAAAAAGACATTAGTCCATCCAGTCCAGCCTATAAAATTCGGTCAGAATAAATCCCCAGATCTATGTCCGTCTAAAAAACCTAACAATAACTGTAAGATACAATATTGTTACGCTCCAGGAAGACATCCAGGCCCCTCTTGAACCCTTCGACTGAGTTTGCCATCACCACCTCCTCAGGAAGGGAATTCCAGATTCTCTCTACCCTAACTGTAAAGAATCCTCTTCTATGTTGGTGGAAAACCCTTTTTCCCGTCTCCCATGATGGCACACATGAGAGAGGGGATCCGCCCAGTCAGGACAGGAACCCTACTGAAGATAAAAGGGCGGTACCTTTCCCTCGCTTCAGTTGGGTTTCCTGTCCTGACAGGGACCCGTGCTGAAGACAGCAGGTCACACTTATAAATGGATGGGGGAACTACAATACCCAGAGAGATTAGCAAAATTAGGATTATTTAGTCTAGAAAAAAGACGACTGAGGGGTGAAATAATAACCATGTATAAATAAATGTAATAAATGTAATAAATGTAAAGTCAAATGGCGCTCCTTCGCTTCCGGACCCTGCCTTGCGCCTAAACAGTGGTTTATGACCACATATGAGGTATCGGTGTACTCAGGAGAAATTGCTTAACAAATTTTAGGATCCATTTTATCCTGTTGCCCATGTGAAAATGAAAAAATAGGCTAAAAGAAAATTTTTGTGAAAAAAAAGTACCTTTTTTATTTACTGATCAATTGTGAAGCACCTGGGGGTTCAAAGTGAGCACTCTGCATCTAGATAAGTTCCTTGGGGCGTCTAGTTTCCAAAATGGGGTCACTTGTGGGAGAGCTCCAATGTTTAAGCACACAGGGGCTCTCCAAACGCGACATGGCAACCGCTAAATATTCCAGCATATTTTCCATTCAAAAAGTTTTCGAAGGGAGTGACAATAAAATCTCTTGAGGAGTAAGATCTGTTGGTGTCAAACCCATACAACGAAGTGAGCCATTAATATCTTTCCAGAAAGTTGAAATACCCGGGCAAAACCAGAAAATATGCACAAGAGATCCTATTGCACCAGAACATCTCCAACACAATGGTGTATTGCTTAAACCTAGGTGGACCAAGCGTTCCAGAGTTTTGTACCAGAATCTTGAATGCATTCTCCTGTAATAGAATACACCTGGAAAAACCGTGAGAGTTGGCAAGCACTTGACTCACTTCTTGGTGAGATAGGGTTATCTTTAGCTCCGATTCCCAAGAGGTTATATAAAGAGGCTCGAAGTTCTCTGGTGGCTTGATAAGATTAGCATATAGTTTAGACACTAGTTTGGAGATAGAATGGAGCTTAACCATGAGCTCCAGCCATAACAGATCCAAGGAATGCTTCAGGTCTGCTTTAAATTTTAAGATGAAATGGACATGCTGTTTCTGCAAGAAGTCCTTAGGACGTTTTGTAGCATCTCTCGGCCAACCCTCCACACATGGTATATCACCTCACAGGAGATGGGAGATAGGAATGTTTGGGAGACCATCCCACAGATCATAAACATCCACGTATTTGGGGTTAGTCAACCAAGGGAGGACTCTGAGTGGGATATCCTCCAGAAAAAAACAGTGAGGTATGATATTTGGGATTAGTTTGAGCATTCCGATACCGCAAGTATCGGGTATCGGCCGATATTCACTGTATCGGAATTCCGATACTGAGTTTCCGATACTTTTAGCATATCGAATACCGGAATCGGAAGTTCCCATAATGCTATGAGCCAGCTTTCTTTTGCCTTGCAGCAGCGCTAGTCACAGCTGTCTGCAAGGTCTGTGTGAGTGTAGCTCACACTGTGTAGTGTGTCCTGCAGACACGTCTGCTTGTAGGACGTTCAGCGTGTCACTGCCTCATACAAATTTTTTCTTTTTCTTGCTGCAAATTTTTCATTCTCCTATTAGTGTGAATCCATCCGTATCCATATACGTTGGTTGCAAACACTATAGGAGTAGACAGCGGAGCCTTTCTGCAGCCTTTCAAGCCAAAGCGGGCGCTCCCAAGACTTGCAGTGCGTGGTCCTTTTTTGACACAGTTGCAGATGACATTTGCTTTGTCAAATGCAAGCTGTGTCATCAGAAAGTCAAAAGAGGGAAAAATGTCAGCAACCTCAGTTTGCTGCACTGTTCACGGCTGTCTGAGAGGTCCCTGTGTGTGAGTGCAGCTCACGCTGAGTAGTGTGTCCTTCAGCTACGTCTGGTTGTAGGCCGCTCAGTGTGCGTCACTGCCTCACACATTTTTCTTTTATTGCAGCTCATTTTTTATTCTCCTATTAGTGTGCATCCATCCGTATCCATCTACATTGGTTGGTTGCAAACACTATATAGGAGTAGATAGAGGAGCCTTTTTTCTGGCTTGTGCCCTTCAGCTGCAGCCAGATTAGTATTACCCTATTTTTTGGAGCCTCATCTTTTGCATTGTAGGTTACCTTCCTGCATTGTAATAGCTCCAAAAAGTTTGTGATACTATCGTGTTCAAATCTTTGGTCACATCCTTTTAGTTTTTACAAAAAACAAAAACAAAATAAAGTTCACCAAACACTCCATTTGACAGTTGTGTAGGCCACATTAGCTCCTATTAAAGTGTAGTCCACACACACACTTCATAAAATTAGTGTTTCTTATACCTGTTACCAGCTGTTCAGGAATAAGCACACTAAGCCCCCCCTTTGTACTTTTCTGCCTATCTTTATCAGTATACCAAGATGAAGAAGGCAGGAAGTAAGGCCCGTGGGCGTGGAGTTTCAGCAGGGAGAGGACGTGGGGATTCTGTGCCTGCTGCGGGCACCAATTAGTCAGCATCCCCCAGTTTTAGTAGGCAACAGTCCTTTATGCGCAGCTTTGTAGGACCTCGCCGTACCCCACTGCTGCGGGAGGAACAAATTGAAGCCGTTGTCGGATGGATGGCAGATAACGCATCGACTTCAATGACTTCCATGTCCTCTCAGGGCCAGAGCACTGAAGAGCAACCATCTGTCTCTTCACCACCTGCCAAAGTGCCCAGGCAGTCAGAGAGCCCTGGACAGGAGCCATCAGTCTCTACTTCTGTTCTCTGAATCTGTTGGCTTGGAAAGAGGGGGCCAGCCAAGCAGCATTCAAGAATGTGAAGAAGAGAGAGTATGCAGTGATGCGCAACTTCTTTGTCCCTCGGAATCTGAAGAGGTGGGTGGGCCAGTGCCTATGGTCAGCACACCTCGGTACGCATCAGATGATGAGACTCAGGTGCCACTTTCTGGTGTGTACGGTGCTGGCGAGACAACCCAGGAGAAGCAGGTGTTTCAAGAGGGGAGTGTAGATGATGAGGTCCTTGACCCATCATGGCGTGAGGTCAAGGACCTCTCCCAGGAGGGAGAGGGAGGGGGCAGACTTGGTTGCCTGTAGCCTCCACTTCGGCACCCGTTAGGAGCATTCCTCTTTCAAAAGCCAAAGTGGGCGCTCCCAAGACTTGCAGTGCGTGGTCCTTTTTTGACACAGTTGCAGATGACATTTGCTTTGTCAAATGCAAGCTGTGTCATCAGAAAGTCAAAAGAGGGAAAAATGTCAGCAACCTCAATACCACAAATATGTGGAAACATGTGCAGACCAAGCACGAGGTGGAGTTACACAGACACACTGAAGACGTAGGCCAGCGTACCGCACCACCTACCACCTCTTCAGCTCGTGTTGGTGCCTCTTCCTCCAGCTCACACACAGCTGGTTCGGCTTCCTCACAGGATCGCCAAGGAAGAACCTCTGGCACTGTTGTCCGAAGACCCAGTGACATTCCACCCACAGCACCACTTTCCCAGTCATCCTCACACTCCCAGGCCACTCTACAGCCATCGGTAGCACAGGCATGGGATAAAACCCGGCCATACTCGGCAAATCATCCCTGAGCACAGGCTCTGAATGCTGGCATTGCCAAACTACTGGCCCTTGAAATGCTCTCATTCAGACTGGTGGAGACTGACACCTTCCGGAACTTCATGGCATTGGCAGTCCCACAATACACCATGCCCAGCCGCTTTTATTTCAGCAGGCAAGCCGTCCCTGCCCTGCAAAAACATGTGGAGGGAAAAATAAAACATGCACTACTTAATGCCGTCAGTAGCAAGGTCCACCTGACCACCGATGCGTGGACCAGTAACCATGGACAGGGACGATACCTTTCCCTCACTGCCCATTGGGTCAATGTTGTGGAGCCGGGTACAGATCTGGAGAGTGGCGCTGTACGTGTTCTGCCAACCCCAAGCCCAGGATCAAGCATGGAGCAGGCAGAGGCCTGATGGTTTTTGAATGTGGAGGCAGCAGGAGACATTGCCGTCCACACAGCAGGGGAACAGCAGAAGTTACTTAACCCCACTAAAGGGGGTTTTACACTAAGCGATATCGCTAGCAATATCGCTAAAACGTCACTGGTTTTGTGACGTCATAGCGATATTGCTAGCGATATCGCTATGTGTGATACTTACCAGTGACCGGCTCCCCCGCTGTCCATCGCTGATCGCGCAAGAATGTCCGGCTCCATTTCTCGTTGGGCGCTTCATGCTGAGACTTTCTGCTGTGACGACGAGCGACGCGTGGAGGCGGGCGGGAGGACGCCAGGATCGCTGTGTGTGAATGGTAAGTATCGTGCGCTGCGTCGCTGCTGCATCGCTGTGAGATCTTTCTGTATGAAAGCTCACTAGCGATCATTTAGCGATGCACCAGCGATCCTGACCAGGTCGGATCGCTGGTCGGATCGCTGGTGCATCGCTAAATGTAAAAGGGCCTTAACACAGGAGCTAGTGTGTTTTTCTCTGTGAAGATGGCACTTAAAATTTCAATCCTGCATGATTCTACCAAGAAATGTGATTCTTCATTCAAAACGCTGGTTTTTGCTATTGGGCTCTATTGAATAATGAATGTTTTGAATTTTCTCCAAAAGTAAAGTAGTTGCAAACTCATCCTTTTAGAGACTTGTTTGGGCTCATGAGAGGAGTAGAAAAACATCAAAAATTTCAGTCCTGCACGATTCTACCAAGAAATGTGTGTTCATTGAAACCGCTGGTTTTTGATAGTTTGGGCCCTATTGAATAATGAATGTTTTGAATTTTCTCCAAAAGTAAAGTAGTTGCAAACTCATCCTTTTAGAAACTTGTTTGGGCTGTTGAGAGGAGTAAAAAACCATCAAAAATTTCAATCCTGCATGATTTTACCAAGAAATGTGATTCTTCATTCAAAACCTGATTTTTGCTATTGGGCTCTATTGAATAGTGAATGTTTTGAATTTTCTCCAAAAGTAAAGTAGTTGCAAACTCATGCTTTTAGAGACTTGTTTGGGCTCATGAGAGGAGTAGAAAAACATCAAAAATTTCAGTCCTGCATGATTCTACCAAGAAATGTGTGTTCATTGAAACCGCTGGTTTTTGATAGTTTAGGCCCTATTGAATAATGAATGTTTTGAATTTTCTCCAAAAGTAAAGTAGTTGCAAACTCATCCTTTTAGAAACTTGTTTGGGCTGTTGAGAGGAGTAAAAAACCATCAAAAATTTCAATCCTGCATGATTCTACCAAGAAATGTGATTCTTCATTCAAAACCTGATTTTTGCTATTGGGCTCTATTGAATAATGAATGTTTTGAATTTTCTCCAAAAGTAAAGTAGTTGCAAACTCATGCTTTTAGAGACTTGTTTGGGCTCATGAGAGGAGTAGAAAAACATCAAAAATTTCAGTCCTGCATGATTCTACCAAGAAATGTGTGTTCATTGAAACCGCTGGTTTTTGATAGTTTGGGCCCTATTGAATAATGAATGTTTTGAATTTTCTCCAAAAGTAAAGTAGTTGCAAACTCATCCTTTTAGAAACTTGTTTGGGCTGTTGAGAGGAGTAAAAAACCATCAAAAATTTCAATCCTGCATGATTTTACCAAGAAATGAGATTCTTCATTCAAAACTTGATTTTTGCTATTGGGCTCTATTGAATAGTGAATGTTTTGAATTTTCTCCAAAAGTAAAGTAGTTGCAAACTCATGCTTTTAGAGACTTGTTTGGGCTCATGAGAGGAGTAGAAAAACATCAAAAATTTCAGTCCTGCATGATTCTACCAAGAAATGTGTGTTCATTGAAACCGCTGGTTTTTGATAGTTTGGGCCCTATTGAATAATGAATGTTTTGAATTTTCTCCAAAAGTAAAGTAGTTGCAAACTCATCCTTTTAGAAACTTGTTTGGGCTGTTGAGAGGAGTAAAAAACCATCAAAAATTTCAATCCTGCATGATTTTACCAAGAAATGTGATTCTTCATTCAAAACCTGATTTTTGCTATTGGGCTCTATTGAATAATGAATGTTTTGAATTTTTTCCAAAAGTAAAGTAGTTGCAAACTCATGCTTTTAGAGACTTGTTTGGGCTCATGAGAGGAGTAGAAAAATATCAAAAATTTCAGTCCTGCATGATTCTACCAAGAAATGTGTGTTCATTGAAACCGCTGGTTTTTGATAGTTTGGGCCCTATTGAATAATGAATGTTTTGAATTTTCTCCAAAAGTAAAGTAGTTGCAAACTCATCCTTTTAGAAACTTGTTTGGGCTGCTGAGAGGAGTAAAAAACCATCAAAAATTTCAATCCTGCATGATTCTACCAAGAAATGTGAATCTTCATTCAAAACCTGATTTTTGCTATTGGGCTCTATTGAATAATGAATGTTTTGAATTTTCTCCAAAAGTAAAGTAGTTGCAAACTCATGCTTTTAGAGACTTGTTTGGGCAAATGAGAGGAGTAGAAAAACATCAAAAATTTCAGTCCTGCATGATTCTACCAAGAAATGTGTGTTCATTGAAACCGCTGGTTTTTGATAGTTTGGGCCCTATTGAATAATGAATGCTTTGAATTTTCTCCAAAAGTAAAGTAGTTGCAAACTCATCCTTTTAGAAACTTGTTTGGGCTGTTGAGAGGAGTAAAAAACCATCAAAAATTTCAATGCAGCATGATTCTACCAAGAAATGTGATTCTTCATTCAAAACCTGATTTTTGCTATTGGGCTCTAGTGAAAAGTGAATGGTTTGAATTTTCTCCAAAAGTAAAGTAGTTGCAAACTCATGCTTTTAGAGACTTGTTTGGGCTCATGAGAGGAGTAGAAAAACATCAAAAATTTCAGTCCTGCATGATTCTACCAAGAAATGTGTGTTCATTCAAACCGCTGGTTTTTGATAGTTTGGGCCCTATTGAATAATGAATGTTTTGAATTTTCTCCAAAAGTAAAGTAGTTGCAAACTCATCCTTTTAGAAACTTGTTTGGGCTGTTGAGAGGAGTAAAAAACCATCAAAAATTTCAATCCTGCATGATTTTACCAAGAAATGTGATTCTTCATTCAAAACCTGATTTTTGCTATTGGGCTCTATTGAATAATGAATGTTTTGAATTTTCTCCAAAAGTAAAGTAGTTGCAAACTCATGCTTTTAGAGACTTGTTTGGGCTCATGAGAGGAGTAGAAAAACATCAAAAATTTCAGTCCTGCATGATTCTACCAAGAAATGTGTGTTCATTGAAACCGCTGGTTTTTGATAGTTTGGGCCCTATTGAATAATGAATGTTTTGAATTTTCTCCAAAAGTAAAGTAGTTGCAAACTCATCCTTTTAGAAACTTGTTTGGGCTGTTGAGAGGAGTAAAAAACCATCAAAAATTTCAATCCTGCATGATTTTACCAAGAAATGTGATTCTTCATTCAAAACCTGATTTTTGCTATTGGGCTCTATTGAATAATGAATGTTTTGAATTTTTTCCAAAAGTAAAGTAGTTGCAAACTCATGCTTTTAGAGACTTGTTTGGGCTCATGAGAGGAGTAGAAAAACATCAAAAATTTCAGTCCTGCATGATTCTACCAAGAAATGTGTGTTCATTGAAACCGCTGTTTTTTGATAGTTTGGGCCCTATTGAATAATGAATGTTTTGAATTTTCTCCAAAAGTAAAGTAGTTGCAAACTCATCCTTTTAGAAACTTGTTTGGGCTGTTGAGAGGAGTAAAAAACCATCAAAAATTTCAATCCTGCATGATTCTACCAAGAAATGTGAATCTTCATTCAAAACCTGATTTTTGCTATTGGGCTCTATTGAATAATGAATGTTTTGAATTTTCTCCAAAAGTAAAGTAGTTGCAAACTCATGCTTTTAGAGACTTGTTTGGGCTCATGAGAGGAGTAGAAAAACATCAAAAATTTCAGTCCTGCATGATTCTACCAAGAAATGTGTGTTCATTGAAACCGCTGGTTTTTGATAGTTTGGGCCCTATTGAATAATGAATGTTTTGAATTTTCTCCAAAAGTAAAGTAGTTGCAAACTCATCCTTTTAGAAACTTGTTTGGGCTGTTGAGAGGAGTAAAAAACCATCAAAAATTTCAATCCTGCATGATTTTACCAAGAAATGAGATTCTTCATTCAAAACTTGATTTTTGCTATTGGGCTCTATTGAATAGTGAATGTTTTGAATTTTCTCCAAAAGTAAAGTAGTTGCAAACTCATGCTTTTATAGACTTGTTTGGGCTCATGAGAGGAGTAGAAAAACATCAAAAATTTCAGTCCTGCATGATTCTACCAAGAAATGTGTGTTCATTGAAACCGCTGGTTTTTGATAGTTTGGGCCCTATTGAATAATGAATGTTTTGAATTTTCTCCAAAAGTAAAGTAGTTGCAAACTCATCCTTTTAGAAACTTGTTTGGGCTGTTGAGAGGAGTAAAAAACCATCAAAAATTTCAATTCTGCATGATTTTACCAAGAAATGTGATTCTTCATTCAAAACCTGATTTTTGCTATTGGGCTCTATTGAATAATGAATGTTTTGCATTTTTTCCAAAAGTAAAGTAGTTGCAAACTCATGCTTTTAGAGACTTGTTTGGGCTCATGAGAGGAGTAGAAAAATATCAAAAATTTCAGTCCTGCATGATTCTACCAAGAAATGTGTGTTCATTGAAACCGCTGGTTTTTGATAGTTTGGGCCCTATTGAATAATGAATGTTTTGAATTTTCTCCAAAAGTAAAGTAGTTGCAAACTCATCCTTTTAGAAACTTGTTTGGGCTGCTGAGAGGAGTAAAAAACCATCAAAAATTTCAATCCTGCATGATTCTACCAAGAAATGTGAATCTTCATTCAAAACCTGATTTTTGCTATTGGGCTCTATTGAATAATGAATGTTTTGAATTTTCTCCAAAAGTAAAGTAGTTGCAAACTCATACTTTTAGAGACTTGTTTGGGCAAATGAGAGGAGTAGAAAAACATCAAAAATTTCAGTCCTGCATGATTCTACCAAGAAATGTGTGTTCATTGAAACCGCTGGTTTTTGATAGTTTGGGCCCTATTGAATAATGAATGCTTTGAATTTTCTCCAAAAGTAAAGTAGTTGCAAACTCATCCTTTTAGAAACTTGTTTGGGCTGTTGAGAGGAGTAAAAAACCATCAAAAATTTCAATGCAGCATGATTCTACCAAGAAATGTGATTCTTCATTCAAAACCTGATTTTTGCTATTGGGCTCTAGTGAAAAGTGAATGGTTTGAATTTTCTCCAAAAGTAAAGTAGTTGCAAACTCATGCTTTTAGAGACTTGTTTGGGCTCATGAGAGGAGTAGAAAAACATCAAAAATTTCAGTCCTGCATGATTCTACCAAGAAATGTGTGTTCATTCAAACCGCTGGTTTTTGATAGTTTGGGCCCTATTGAATAATGAATGTTTTGAATTTTCTCCAAAAGTAAAGTAGTTGCAAACTCATCCTTTTAGAAACTTGTTTGGGCTGTTGAGAGGAGTAAAAAACCATCAAAAATTTCAATCCTGCATGATTTTACCAAGAAATGTGATTCTTCATTCAAAACCTAATTTTTGCTATTGGGCTCTATTGAATAATGAATGTTTTGAATTTTCTCCAAAAGTAAAGTAGTTGCAAACTCATGCTTTTAGAGACTTGTTTGGGCTCATGAGAGGAGTAGAAAAACATCAAAAATTTCAGTCCTGCATGATTCTACCAAGAAATGTGTGTTCATTGAAACCGCTGGTTTTTGATAGTTTGGGCCCTATTGAATAATGAATGTTTTGAATTTTCTCCAAAAGTAAAGTAGTTGCAAACTCATCCTTTTAGAAACTTGTTTGGGCTGTTGAGAGGAGTAAAAAACCATCAAAAATTTCAATCCTGCATGATTTTACCAAGAAATGTGATTCTTCATTCAAAACCTGATTTTTGCTATTGGGCTCTATTGAATAATGAATGTTTTGAATTTTTTCCAAAAGTAAAGTAGTTGCAAACTCATGCTTTTAGAGACTTGTTTGGGCTCATGAGAGGAGTAGAAAAACATCAAAAATTTCAGTCCTGCATGATTCTACCAAGAAATGTGTGTTCATTGAAACCGCTGGTTTTTGATAGTTTGGGCCCTATTGAATAATGAATGTTTTGAATTTTCTCCAAAAGTAAAGTAGTTGCAAACTCATCCTTTTAGAAACTTGTTTGGGCTGTTGAGAGGAGTAAAAAACCATCAAAAATTTCAATCCTGCATGATTCTACCAAGAAATGTGAATCTTCATTCAAAACCTGATTTTTGCTATTGGGCTCTATTGAATAATGAATGTTTTGAATTTTCTCCAAAAGTAAAGTAGTTGCAAACTCATGCTTTTAGAGACTTGTTTGGGCTCATGAGAGGAGTAGAAAAACATCAAAAATTTCAGTCCTGCATGATTCTACCAAGAAATGTGTGTTCATTGAAACCGCTGGTTTTTGATAGTTTGGGCCCTATTGAATAATGAATGTTTTGAATTTTCTCCAAAAGTAAAGTAGTTGCAAACTCATCCTTTTAGAAACTTGTTTGGGCTGTTGAGAGGAGTAAAAAACCATCAAAAATTTCAATCCTGCATGATTCTACCAAGAAATGTGATTCTTCATTCAAAACGATGGTTTTTGCTATTGGGCTCTATTGAATAATGAATGTTTTGAATTTTCTCCAAAAGTAAAGTAGTTGCAAACTCATCCTTTTAGAGACTTGTTTGGGCTCATGAGAGGAGTAGAAAAACATCAAAAATTTCAGTCCTGCATGATTCTACCAAGAAATGTGTGTTCATTCAAACCGCTGGTTTTTGATATTTTGGGCCCTATTGAATAATGAATGTTTTGAATTTTCTCCAAAAGTAAAGTAGTTGCAAACTCATCCTTTTAGAAACTTGTTTGGGCTGTTGAGAGGAGTAAAAAACCATCAAAAATTTCAATCCTGCATGATTCTACCAAGAAATGTGATTCTTCATTCAAAACCTGATTTTTGCTATTGGGCTCTATTGAATAATGAATGTTTTGAATTTTCTCCAAAAGTAAAGTAGTTGCAAACTCATGCTTTTAGAGACTTGTTTGGGCTCATGAGAGGAGTAGAAAAACATCAAAAATTTCAGTCCTGCATGATTCTACCAAGAAATGTGTGTTCATTGAAACCGCTAGTTTTTGATAGTTTGGGCCCTATTGAATAATGAATGTTTTGAATTTTCTCCAAAAGTAAAGTAGTTGCAAACTCATCCTTTTAGAAACTTGTTTGGGCTGTTGAGAGGAGTAAAAAACCATCAAAAATTTCAATCCTGCATGATTTTACCAAGAAATGTGATTCTTCATTCAAAACCTGATTTTTGCTATTGGGCTCTATTGAATAATGAATGTTTTGAATTTTTTCCAAAAGTAAAGTAGTTGCAAACTCTTGCTTTTAGAGACTTGTTTGGGCTCATGAGAGGAGTAGAAAAACATCAAAAATTTCAGTCCTGCATGATTCTACCAAGAAATGTGTGTTCATTGAAACCGCTGGTTTTTGATAGTTTGGGCCCTATTGAATAATGAATGTTTTGAATTTTCTCCAAAAGTAAAGTAGTTGCAAACTCATCCTTTTAGAAACTTGTTTGGGCTGTTGAGAGGAGTAAAAAACCATCAAAAATTTCAATCCTGCATGATTTTACCAAGAAATGTGATTCTTCATTCAAAACCTGATTTTTGCTATTGGGCTCTATTGAATAATGAATGTTTTGAATTTTCTCCAAAAGTAAAGTAGTTGCAAACTCATGCTTTTAGAGACTTGTTTGGGCTCATGAGAGGAGTAGAAAAACATCAAAAATTTCAGTCCTGCATGATTCTACCAAGAAATGTGTGTTCATTGAAACCGCTGGTTTTTGATAGTTTGGGCCCTATTGAATAATGAATGTTTTGAATTTTCTCCAAAAGTAAAGTAGTTGCAAACTCATCCTTTTAGAAACTTGTTTGGGCTGTTGAGAGGAGTAAAAAACCATCAAAAATTTCAATCCTGCATGATTCTACCAAGAAATGTGATTCTTCATTCAAAACCTGATTTTTGCTATTGGGCTCTATTGAATAATGAATGTTTTGAATTTTCTCCAAAAGTAAAGTAGTTGCAAACTCATGCTTTTAGAGACTTGTTTGGGCTCATGAGAGGAGTAGAAAAACATCAAAAATTTCAGTCCTGCATGATTCTACCAAGAAATGTGTGTTCATTGAAACCGCTGGTTTTTGATAGTTTGGGCCCTATTGAATAATGAATGTTTTGAATTTTCTCCAAAAGTAAAGTAGTTGCAAACTCATCCTTTTAGAAACTTGTTTGGGCTGTTGAGAGGAGTAAAAAACCATCAAAAATTTCAATCCTGCATGATTCTACCAAGAAATGTGATTCTTCATTCAAAACCTGATTTTTGCTATTGGGCTCTATTGAATAATGAATGTTTTGAATTTTCTCCAAAAGTAAAGTAGTTGCAAACTCATGCTTTTAGAGACTTGTTTGGGCTCATGAGAGGAGTAGAAAAACATCAAAAATTTCAGTCCTGCATGATTCTACCAAGAAATGTGTGTTCATTGAAACCGCTGGTTTTTGATAGTTTGGGCCCTATTGAATAATGAATGTTTTGAATTTTCTCCAAAATTAAAGTAGTTGCAAACTCATCCTTTTAGAAACTTGTTTGGGCTGTTGAGAGGAGTAAAAAACCATCAAAATTTCAATCCTGCATGATTTTACCAAGAAATGTGATTCTTCATTCAAAACCTGATTTTTGCTATTGGGCTCTATTGAATAGTGAATGTTTTGAATTTTCTCCAAAAGTAAAGTAGTTGCAAACTCATGCTTTTAGAGACTTGTTTGGGCTCATGAGAGGAGTAGAAAAACATCAAAAATTTCAGTCCTGCATGATTCTACCAAGAAATGTGTGTTCATTCAAACCGCTGGTTTTTGATAGTTTGGGCCCTATTGAATAATGAATGTTTTGAATTTTCTCCAAAAGTAAAGTAGTTGCAAACTCATCCTTTTAGAAACTTGTTTGGGCTGTTGAGAGGAGTAAAAAACCATCAAAAATTTCAATCCTGCATGATTTTACCAAGAAATGTGATTCTTCATTCAAAACCTGATTTTTGCTATTGGGCTCTATTGAATAATGAATGTTTTGAATTTTCTCCAAAAGTAAAGTAGTTGCAAACTCATGCTTTTAGAGTCTTGTTTGGGCTCATGAGAGGAGTAGAAAAACATCAAAAATTTCAGTCCTGCATGATTCTACCAAGAAATGTGTGTTCATTGAAACCGCTGGTTTTTGATAGTTTGGGCCCTATTGAATAATGAATGTTTTGAATTTTCTCCAAAAGTAAAGTAGTTGCAAACTCATCCTTTTAGAAACTTGTTTGGGCTGTTGAGAGGAGTAAAAAACCATCAAAAATTTCAATCCTGCATGATTCTACCAAGAAATGTGATTATTCATTCAAAACGCTGGTTTTTGCTATTGGGCTCTATTGAATAATGAATGTTTTGAATTTTCTCCAAAAGTAAAGTAGTTGCAAACTCATCCTTTTAGAGACTTGTTTGGGCTCATGAGAGGAGTAGAAAAAAATCCAAAATTTCAGTTCTGCACGATTCTACCAAGAAATGTGTGTTCATTCAAACCGCTGGTTTTTGATATTTTGGGCCCTATTGAATAATGAATGTTTTGAATTTTCTCCAAAAGTAAAGTAGTTGCAAACTCATGCTTTTAGAGACTTGTTTGGGCTCATGAGAGGAGTAGAAAAACATCAAAAATTTCAGTCCTGCATGATTCTACCAAGAAATGTGTGTTCATTGAAACCGTTGGTTTTTGATAGTTTGGGCCCTATTGAATAATGAATGTTTTGAATTTTCTCCAAAAGTAAAGTAGTTGCAAACTCATCCTTTTAGAAACTTGTTTGGGCTGTTGAGAGGAGTAAAAAACCATCAAAAATTTCAATCCTGCATGATTTTACCAAGAAATGTGATTCTTCATTCAAAACCTGATTTTTGCTATTGGGCTCTATTGAATAATGAATGTTTTGAATTTTCTCCAAAAGTAAAGTAGTTGCAAACTCATGCTTTTAGAGACTTGTTTGGGCTCATGAGAGGAGTAGAAAAACATCAAAAATTTCAGTCCTGCATGATTCTACCAAGAAATGTGTGTTCATTGAAACCGCTGGTTTTTGATAGTTTGGGCCCTATTGAATAATGAATGTTTTGAATTTTCTCCAAAAGTAAAGTAGTTGCAAACTCATCCTTTTAGAAACTTGTTTGGGCTGTTGAGAGGAGTAAAAAACCATCAAAAATTTCAATCCTGCATGATTTTACCAAGAAATGTGATTCTTCATTCAAAACCTGATTTTTGCTATTGGGCTCTATTGAATAATGAATGTTTTGAATTTTTTCCAAAAGTAAAGTAGTTGCAAACTCTTGCTTTTAGAGACTTGTTTGGGCTCATGAGAGGAGTAGAAAAACATCAAAAATTTCAGTCCTGCATGATTCTACCAAGAAATGTGTGTTCATTGAAACCGCTGGTTTTTGATAGTTTGGGCCCTATTGAATAATGAATGTTTTGAATTTTCTCCAAAAGTAAAGTAGTTGCAAACTCATCCTTTTAGAAACTTGTTTGGGCTGTTGAGAGGAGTAAAAAACCATCAAAAATTTCAATCCTGCATGATTCTACCAAGAAATGTGAATCTTCATTCAAAACCTGATTTTTGCTATTGGGCTCTATTGAATAATGAATGTTTTGAATTTTCTCCAAAAGTAAAGTAGTTGCAAACTCATGCTTTTAGAGACTTGTTTGGGCTCATGAGAGGAGTAGAAAAACATCAAAAATTTCAGTCCTGCATGATTCTACCAAGAAATGTGTGTTCATTGAAACCGCTGGTTTTTGATAGTTTGGGCCCTATTGAATAATGAATGTTTTGAATTTTCTCCAAAAGTAAAGTAGTTGCAAACTCATCCTTTTAGAAACTTGTTTGGGCTGTTGAGAGGAGTAAAAAACCATCAAAAATTTCAATCCTGCATGATTCTACCAAGAAATGTGATTCTTCATTCAAAACGCTGGTTTTTGCTATTGGGCTCTATTGAATAATGAATGTTTTGAATTTTCTCCAAAAGTAAAGTAGTTGCAAACTCATCCTTTTAGAGACTTGTTTGGGCTCATGAGAGGAGTAGAAAAACATCAAAAATTTCAGTCCTGCACGATTCTACCAAGAAATGTGTGTTCATTCAAACCGCTGGTTTTTGATATTTTGGGCCATATTGAATAATGAATGTTTTGAATTTTCTCCAAAAGTAAAGTAGTTGCAAACTCATCCTTTTAGAAACTTGTTTGGGCTGTTGAGAGGAGTAAAAAACCATCAAAAATTTCAATCCTGCATGATTCTACCATGAAATGTGATTCTTCATTCAAAACCTGATTTTTGCTATTGGGCTCTATTGAATAATGAATGTTTTGAATTTTCTCCAAAAGTAAAGTAGTTGCAAACTCATGCTTTTAGAGACTTGTTTGGGCTCATGAGAGGAGTAGAAAAACATCAAAAATTTCAGTCCTGCATGATTCTACCAAGAAATGTGTGTTCATTGAAACCGCTGGTTTTTGATAGTTTGGGCCCTATTGAATAATGAATGTTTTGAATTTTCTCCAAAAGTAAAGTAGTTGCAAACTCATCCTTTTAGAAACTTGTTTGGGCTGTTGAGAGTAAAAAACCATCAAAAATTTCAATCCTGCATGATTTTACCAAGAAATGTGATTCTTCATTCAAAACCTGATTTTTGCTATTGGGCTCTATTGAATAGTGAATGTTTTGAATTTTCTCCAAAAGTAAAGTAGTTGCAAACTCATGCTTTTAGAGACTTGTTTGGGCTCATGAGAGGAGTAGAAAAACATCAAAAATTTCAGTCCTGCATGATTCTACCAAGAAATGTGTGTTCATTGAAACCGCTGGTTTTTGATAGTTTGGGCCCTATTGAATAATGAATGTTTTGAATTTTCTCCAAAAGTAAAGTAGTTGCAAACTCATCCTTTTAGAAACTTGTTTGGGCTGTTGAGAGGAGTAAAAAACCATCAAAAATTTCAATCCTGCATGATTTTACCAAGAAATGTGATTCTTCATTCAAAACCTGATTTTTGCTGTTGGGCTCTATTGAATAATGAATGTTTTGAATTTTCTCCAAAAGTAAAGTAGTTGCAAACTCATGCTTTTAGAGTCTTGTTTGGGCTCATGAGAGGAGTAGAAAAACATCAAAAATTTCAGTCCTGCATGATTCTACCAAGAAATGTGTGTTCATTGAAACCGCTGGTTTTTGATAGTTTGGGCCCTATTGAATAATGAATGTTTTGAATTTTCTCCAAAAGTAAAGTAGTTGCAAACTCATCCTTTTAGAAACTTGTTTGGGCTGTTGAGAGGAGTAAAAAACCATCAAAAATTTCAATCCTGCATGATTCTACCAAGAAATGTGATTATTCATTCAAAACGCTGGTTTTTGCTATTGGGCTCTATTGAATAATGAATGTTTTGAATTTTCTCCAAAAGTAAAGTAGTTGCAAACTCATCCTTTTAGAGACTTGTTTGGGCTCATGAGAGGAGTAGAAAAAAATACAAAATTTCAGTTCTGCACGATTCTACCAAGAAATGTGTGTTCATTCAAACCGCTGGTTTTTGATATTTTTGGCCCTATTGAATAATGAATGTTTTGAATTTTCTCCAAAAGTAAAGTAGTTGCAAACTCATGCTTTTAGAGACTTGTTTGGGCTCATGAGAGGAGTAGAAAAACATCAAAAATTTCAGTCCTGCATGATTCTACCAAGAAATGTGTGTTCATTGAAACCGTTGGTTTTTGATAGTTTGGGCCCTATTGAATAATGAATGTTTTGAATTTTCTCCAAAAGTAAAGTAGTTGCAAACTCATCCTTTTAGAAACTTGTTTGGGCTGTTGAGAGGAGTAAAAAACCATCAAAAATTTCAATCCTGCATGATTTTACCAAGAAATGTGATTCTTCATTCAAGACCTGATTTTTGCTATTGGGCTCTATTGAATAGTGAATGTTTTGAATTTTCTCCAAAAGTAAAGTAGTTGCAAACTCATGCTTTTAGAGACTTGTTTGGGCTCATGAGAGGAGTAGAAAAACATCAAAAATTTCAGTCCTGCATGATTCTACCAAGAAATGTGTGTTCATTGAAACCGCTGGTTTTTGATAGTTTGGGCCCTATTGAATAATGAATGTTTTGAATTTTCTCCAAAAGTAAAGTAGTTGCAAACTCATCCTTTTAGAAACTTGTTTGGGCTGTTGAGAGGAGTAAAAAACCATCAAAAATTTCAATCCTGCATGATTTTACCAAGAAATGTGATTCTTCATTCAAAACCTGATTTTTGCTGTTGGGCTCTATTGAATAATGAATGTTTTGAATTTTCTCCAAAAGTAAAGTAGTTGCAAACTCATGCTTTTAGAGTCTTGTTTGGGCTCATGAGAGGAGTAGAAAAACATCAAAAATTTCAGTCCTGCATGATTCTACCAAGAAATGTGTGTTCATTGAAACCGCTGGTTTTTGATAGTTTGGGCCCTATTGAATAATGAATGTTTTGAATTTTCTCCAAAAGTAAAGTAGTTGCAAACTCATCCTTTTAGAAACTTGTTTGGGCTGTTGAGAGGAGTAAAAAACCATCAAAAATTTCAATCCTGCATGATTCTACCAAGAAATGTGATTATTCATTCAAAACGCTGGTTTTTGCTATTGGGCTCTATTGAATAATGAATGTTTTGAATTTTCTCCAAAAGTAAAGTAGTTGCAAACTCATCCTTTTAGAGACTTGTTTGGGCTCATGAGAGGAGTAGAAAAAAATCCAAAATTTCAGTTCTGCACGATTCTACCAAGAAATGTGTGTTCATTCAAACCGCTGGTTTTTGATATTTTGGGCCCTATTGAATAATGAATGTTTTGAATTTTCTCCAAAAGTAAAGTAGTTGCAAACTCATGCTTTTAGAGACTTGTTTGGGCTCATGAGAGGAGTAGAAAAACATCAAAAATTTCAGTCCTGCATGATTCTACCAAGAAATGTGTGTTCATTGAAACCGTTGGTTTTTGATAGTTTGGGCCCTATTGAATAATGAATGTTTTGAATTTTCTCCAAAAGTAAAGTAGTTGCAAACTCATCCTTTTAGAAACTTGTTTGGGCTGTTGAGAGGAGTAAAAAACCATCAAAAATTTCAATCCTGCATGATTTTACCAAGAAATGTGATTCTTCATTCAAAACCTGATTTTTGCTATTGGGCTCTATTGAATAATGAATGTTTAGAATTTTCTCCAAAAGTAAAGTAGTTGCAAACTCATGCTTTTAGAGACTTGTTTGGGCTCATGAGAGGAGTAGAAAAACATCAAAAATTTCAGTCCTGCATGATTCTACCAAGAAATGTGTGTTCATTGAAACCGCTGGTTTTTGATAGTTTGGGCCCTATTGAATAATGAATGTTTTGAATTTTCTCCAAAAGTAAAGTAGTTGCAAACTCATCCTTTTAGAAACTTGTTTGGGCTGTTGAGAGGAGTAAAAAACCATCAAAAATTTCAATCCTGCATGATTTTACCAAGAAATGTGATTCTTCATTCAAAACCTGATTTTTGCTATTGGGCTCTAATGAATAGTGAATGTTTTGAATTTTCTCCAAAAGTAAAGTAGTTGCAAACTCATGCTTTTAGAGACTTGTTTGGGCTCATGAGAGGAGTAGAAAAACATCAAAAATTTCAGTCCTGCATGATTCTACCAAGAAATGTGTGTTCATTGAAACCGCTGGTTTTTGATAGTTTGGGCCCTATTGAATAATGAATGTTTTGAATTTTCTCCAAAAGTAAAGTAGTTGCAAACTCATCCTTTTAGAAACTTGTTTGGGCTGTTGAGAGGAGTAAAAAACCATCAAAAATTTCAATCCTGCATGATTTTACCAAGAAATGTGATTCTTCATTCAAGACCTGATTTTTGCTATTGGGCTCTATTGAATAATGAATGTTTTGAATTTTCTCCAAAAGTAAAGTAGTTGCAAACTCATGCTTTTAGAGACTTGTTTGGGCTCATGAGAGGAGTAGAAAATCATCAAAAATTTCAGTCCTGCATGATTCTACCAAGAAATGTGTGTTCATTGAAACCGCTGGTTTTTGATAGTTTGGGCCCTATTGAATAATGAATGTTTTGAATTTTCTCCAAAAGTAAAGTAGTTGCAAACTCATCCTTTTAGAAACTTGTTTGGGCTGTTTAGAGGAGTAAAAAACCATCAAAAATTTCAATCCTGCATGATTTTACCAAGAAATGTGATTCTTCATTCAAAACCTGATTTTTGCTATTGGGCTCTATTGAATAATGAATGTTTTGAATTTTCTCCAAAAGTAAAGTAGTTGCAAACTCATGCTTTTAGAGACTTGTTTGGGCTCATGAGAGGAGTAGAAAAACATCAAAAATTTCAGTCCTGCATGATTCTACCAAGAAATGTGTGTTCATTCAAACCGCTGGTTTTTGATAGTTTGGGCCCTATTGAATAATGAATGTTTTGAATTTTCTCCAAAAGTAAAGTAGTTGCAAACTCATCCTTTTAGAAACTTGTTTGGGCTGTTGAGAGGAGTAAAAAACCATCAAAAATTTCAATCCTGCATGATTTTACCAAGAAATGTGATTCTTCATTCAAAACCTGATTTTTGCTATTGGGCTCTATTGAATAGTGAATGTTTTGAATTTTCTCCAAAAGTAAAGTAGTTGCAAACTCATGCTTTTAGAGACTTGTTTGGGCTCATGAGAGGAGTAGAAAAACATCAAAAATTTCAGTCCTGCATGATTCTACCAAGAAATGTTTGTTCATTGAAACCGCTTGTTTTTGATAGTTTGGGCCCTATTGAATAATGAATGCTTTGAATTTTCTCCAAAAGTAAAGTAGTTGCAAACTCATCCTTTTAGAAACTTGTTTGGGCTGTTGAGAGGAGTAAAAAACCATCAAAAATTTCAATCCTGCATGATTTTACCAAGAAATGTGATTCTTCATTCAAAACCTGATTTTTGCTATTGGGCTCTATTGAATAATGAATGTTTTGAATTTTCTCCAAAAGTAAAGTAGTTGCAAACTCATGCTTTTAGAGACTTGTTTGGGCTCATGAGAGGAGTAGAAAAACATCAAAAATTTCAGTCCTGCATGATTCTACCAAGAAATGTGTGTTCATTGAAACCGCTGGTTTTTGATAGTTTGGGCCCTATTGAATAATGAATGTTTTGAATTTTCTCCAAAAGTAAAGTAGTTGCAAACTCATCCTTTTAGAAACTTGTTTGGGCTGTTGAGAGGAGTAAAAAACCATCAAAAATTTCAATGCAGCATGATTCTACCAAGAAATGTGATTCTTCATTCAAAACCTGATTTTTGCTATTGGGCTCTAGTGAAAAGTGAATGTTTTGAATTTTCTCCAAAAGTAAAGTAGTTGCAAACTCATGCTTTTAGAGACTTGTTTGGGCTCATGAGAGGAGTAGAAAAACATCAAAAATTTCAGTCCTGCATGATTCTACCAAGAAATGTGTGTTCATTGAAACCGCTGGTTTTTGATAGTTTGGGCCCTATTGAATAATGAATGTTTTGAATTTTCTCCAAAAGTAAAGTAGTTGCAAACTCATCCTTTTAGAAACTTGTTTGGGCTGTTGAGAGGAGTAAAAAACCATCAAAAATTTCAATCCTGCATGATTTTACCAAGAAATGTGATTCTTCATTCAAAACCTGATTTTTGCTATTGGGCTCTATTGAATAATGAATGTTTTGAATTTTCTCCAAAAGTAAAGTAGTTGCAAACTCATCCTTTTAGAGACTTGTTTGGGCTCATGAAAGGAGTAGAAAAACATCAAAAATTTCAGTCCTGCATGATTCTACCAAGAAATGTGTGTTCATTGAAACCGCTGGTTTTTGATAGTTTGGGCCCTATTGAATAATGAATGTTTTGAATTTTCTCCAAAAGTAAAGTAGTTGCAAACTCATCCTTTTAGAAACTTGTTTGGGCTGTTGAGAGGAGTAAAAAACCATCAAAAATTTCAATCCTGCATGATTCTACCAAGAAATGTGATTCTTCATTCAAAACGCTGGTTTTTGCTATTGGGCTCTATTGAATAATGAATGTTTTGAATTTTCTCCAAAAGTAAAGTAGTTGCAAACTCATGCTTTTAGAGACTTGTTTGGGCTCATGAGAGGAGTAGAAAAACATCAAAAATTTCAGTCCTGCACGATTCTACCAAGAAATGTGTGTTCATTCAAACCGCTGGTTTTTGATATTTTGGGCCATATTGAATAATGAATGTTTTGAATTTTCTCCAAAAGTAAAGTAGTTGCAAACTCATCCTTTTATAAACTTGTTTGGGCTGTTGAGAGGAGTAAAAAACCATCAAAAATTTCAATCCTGCATGATTCTACCATGAAATGTGATTCTTCATTCAAAACCTGATTTTTGCTATTGGGCTCTATTGAATAATGAATGTTTTGAATTTTCTCCAAAAGTAAAGTAGTTGCAAACTCATGCTTTTAGAGACTTGTTTGGGCTCATGAGAGGAGTAGAAAAACATCAAAAATTTCAGTCCTGCATGATTCTACCAAGAAATGTGTGTTCATTGAAACCGCTGGTTTTTGATAGTTTGGGCCCTATTGAATAATGAATGTTTTGAATTTTCTCCAAAAGTAAAGTAGTTGCAAACTCATCCTTTTAGAAACTTGTTTGGGCTGTTGAGAGGAGTAAAAAACCATCAAAAATTTCAATCCTGCATGATTTTACCAAGAAATGTGATTCTTCATTCAAAACCTGATTTTTGCTATTGGGCTCTATTGAATTGTGAATGTTTTGAATTTTCTCCAAAAGTAAAGTAGTTGCAAACTCATGCTTTTAGAGACTTGTTTGGGCTCATGAGAGGAGTAGAAAAACATCAAAAATTTCAGTCCTGCATGATTCTACCAAGAAATGTGTGTTCATTGAAACCGCTGGTTTTTGATAGTTTGGGCCCTATTGAATAATGAATGTTTTGAATTTTCTCCAAAAGTAAAGTAGTTGCAAACTCATCCTTTTAGAAACTTGTTTGGGCTGTTGAGAGGAGTAAAAAACCATCAAAAATTTCAATCCTGCATGATTTTACCAAGAAATGTGATTCTTCATTCAAAACCTGATTTTTGCTATTGGGCTCTATTGAATAATGAATGTTTTGAATTTTCTCCAAAAGTAAAGTAGTTGCAAACTCATGCTTTTAGAGACTTGTTTGGGCTCATGAGAGGAGTAGAAAAACATCAAAAATTTCAGTCCTGCATGATTCTACCAAGAAATGTGTGTTCATTGAAACCGCTGGTTTTTGATAGTTTGGGCCCTATTGAATAATGAATGTTTTGAATTTTCTCCAAAAGTAAAGTAGTTGCAAACTCATCCTTTTAGAAACTTGTTTGGGCTGTTGAGAGGAGTAAAAAACCATCAAAAATTTCAATCCTGCATGATTTTACCAAGAAATGTGATTCTTCATTCAAAACCTGATATTTGCTATTGGGCTCTATTGAATAATGAATGTTTTGAATTTTCTCCAAAAGTAAAGTAGTTGCAAACTCATGCTTTTAGAGTCTTGTTTGGGCTCATGAGAGGAGTAGAAAAACATCAAAAATTTCAGTCCTGCATGATTCTACCAAGAAATGTGTGTTCATTGAAACCGCTGGTTTTTGATAGTTTGGGCCCTATTGAATAATGAATGTTTTGAATTTTCTCCAAAAGTAAAGTAGTTGCAAACTCATCCTTTTAGAAATTTGTTTGGGCTGTTGAGAGGAGTAAAAAACCATCAAAAATTTCAATCCTGCATGATTCTACCAAGAAATGTGATTATTCATTCAAAACGCTGGTTTTTGCTATTGGGCTCTATTGAATAATGAATGTTTTGAATTTTCTCCAAAAGTAAAGTAGTTGCAAACTCATCCTTTTAGAGACTTGTTTGGGCTCATGAGAGGAGTAGAAAAAAATCCAAAATTTCAGTTCTGCACGATTCTACCAAGAAATGTGTGTTCATTCAAACCGCTGGTTTTTTATATTTTGGGCCCTATTGAATAATGAATGTTTTGAATTTTCTCCAAAAGTAAAGTAGTTGCAAGCTCATGCTTTTAGAGACTTGTTTGGGCTCATGAGAGGAGTAGAAAAACATCAAAAATTTCAGTCCTGCATGATTCTACCAAGAAATGTGTGTTCATTGAAACCGTTGGTTTTTGATAGTTTGGGCCCTATTGAATAATGAATGTTTTGAATTTTCTCCAAAAGTAAAGTAGTTGCAAACTCATCCTTTTAGAAACTTGTTTGGGCTGTTGAGAGGAGTAAAAAACCATCAAAAATTTCAATCCTGCATGATTTTACCAAGAAATGTGATTCTTCATTCAAAACCTGATTTTTGCTATTGGGCTCTATTGAATAATGAATGTTTTGAATTTTCTCCAAAAGTAAAGTAGTTGCAAACTCATCCTTTTAGAGACTTGTTTGGGCTCATGAAAGGAGTAGAAAAACATCAAAAATTTCAGTCCTGCATGATTCTACCAAGAAATGTGTGTTCATTGAAACCGCTGGTTTTTGATAGTTTGGGCCCTATTGAATAATGAATGTTTTGAATTTTCTCCAAAAGTAAAGTAGTTGCAAACTCATCCTTTTAGAAACTTGTTTGGGCTGTTGAGAGGAGTAAAAAACCATCAAAAATTTCAATCCTGCATGATTCTACCAAGAAATGTGATTCTTCATTCAAAACGCTGGTTTTTGCTATTGGGCTCTATTGAATAATGAATGTTTTGAATTTTCTCCAAAAGTAAAGTAGTTGCAAACTCATGCTTTTAGAGACTTGTTTGGGCTCATGAGAGGAGTAGAAAAACATCAAAAATTTCAGTCCTGCACGATTCTACCAAGAAATGTGTGTTCATTCAAACCGCTGGTTTTTGATATTTTGGGCCATATTGAATAATGAATGTTTTGAATTTTCTCCAAAAGTAAAGTAGTTGCAAACTCATCCTTTTATAAACTTGTTTGGGCTGTTGAGAGGAGTAAAAAACCATCAAAAATTTCAATCCTGCATGATTCTACCATGAAATGTGATTCTTCATTCAAAACCTGATTTTTGCTATTGGGCTCTATTGAATAATGAATGTTTTGAATTTTCTCCAAAAGTAAAGTAGTTGCAAACTCATGCTTTTAGAGACTTGTTTGGGCTCATGAGAGGAGTAGAAAAACATCAAAAATTTCAGTCCTGCATGATTCTACCAAGAAATGTGTGTTCATTGAAACCGCTGGTTTTTGATAGTTTGGGCCCTATTGAATAATGAATGTTTTGAATTTTCTCCAAAAGTAAAGTAGTTGCAAACTCATCCTTTTAGAAACTTGTTTGGGCTGTTGAGAGGAGTAAAAAACCATCAAAAATTTCAATCCTGCATGATTTTACCAAGAAATGTGATTCTTCATTCAAAACCTGATTTTTGCTATTGGGCTCTATTGAATTGTGAATGTTTTGAATTTTCTCCAAAAGTAAAGTAGTTGCAAACTCATGCTTTTAGAGACTTGTTTGGGCTCATGAGAGGAGTAGAAAAACATCAAAAATTTCAGTCCTGCATGATTCTACCAAGAAATGTGTGTTCATTGAAACCGCTGGTTTTTGATAGTTTGGGCCCTATTGAATAATGAATGTTTTGAATTTTCTCCAAAAGTAAAGTAGTTGCAAACTCATCCTTTTAGAAACTTGTTTGGGCTGTTGAGAGGAGTAAAAAACCATCAAAAATTTCAATCCTGCATGATTTTACCAAGAAATGTGATTCTTCATTCAAAACCTGATTTTTGCTATTGGGCTCTATTGAATAATGAATGTTTTGAATTTTCTCCAAAAGTAAAGTAGTTGCAAACTCATGCTTTTAGAGACTTGTTTGGGCTCATGAGAGGAGTAGAAAAACATCAAAAATTTCAGTCCTGCATGATTCTACCAAGAAATGTGTGTTCATTGAAACCGCTGGTTTTTGATAGTTTGGGCCCTATTGAATAATGAATGTTTTGAATTTTCTCCAAAAGTAAAGTAGTTGCAAACTCATCCTTTTAGAAACTTGTTTGGGCTGTTGAGAGGAGTAAAAAACCATCAAAAATTTCAATCCTGCATGATTTTACCAAGAAATGTGATTCTTCATTCAAAACCTGATTTTTGCTATTGGGCTCTATTGAATAATGAATGTTTTGAATTTTCTCCAAAAGTAAAGTAGTTGCAAACTCATGCTTTTAGAGTCTTGTTTGGGCTCATGAGAGGAGTAGAAAAACATCAAAAATTTCAGTCCTGCATGATTCTACCAAGAAATGTGTGTTCATTGAAACCGCTGGTTTTTGATAGTTTGGGCCCTATTGAATAATGAATGTTTTGAATTTTCTCCAAAAGTAAAGCAGTTGCAAACTCATCCTTTTAGAAATTTGTTTGGGCTGTTGAGAGGAGTAAAAAACCATCAAAAATTTCAATCCTGCATGATTCTACCAAGAAATGTGATTATTCATTCAAAACGCTGGTTTTTGCTATTGGGCTCTATTGAATAATGAATGTTTTGAATTTTCTCCAAAAGTAAAGTAGTTGCAAACTCATCCTTTTAGAGACTTGTTTGGGCTCATGAGAGGAGTAGAAAAAAATCCAAAATTTCAGTTCTGCACGATTCTACCAAGAAATGTGTGTTCATTCAAACCGCTGGTTTTTTATATTTTGGGCCCTATTGAATAATGAATGTTTTGAATTTTCTCCAAAAGTAAAGTAGTTGCAAGCTCATGCTTTTAGAGACTTGTTTGGGCTCATGAGAGGAGTAGAAAAACATCAAAAATTTCAGTCCTGCATGATTCTACCAAGAAATGTGTGTTCATTGAAACCGTTGGTTTTTGATAGTTTGGGCCCTATTGAATAATGAATGTTTTGAATTTTCTCCAAAAGTAAAGTAGTTGCAAACTCATCCTTTTAGAAACTTGTTTGGGCTGTTGAGAGGAGTAAAAAACCATCAAAAATTTCAATCCTGCATGATTTTACCAAGAAATGTGATTCTTCATTCAAAACCTGATTTTTGCTTTTGGGCTCTATTGAATAATGAATGTTTTGAATTTTCTCCAAAAGTAAAGTAGTTGCAAACTCATGCTTTTAGAGACTTGTTTGGGCTCATGAGAGGAGTAGAAAAACATCAAAAATTTCAGTCCTGCATGATTCTACCAAGAAATGTGTGTTCATTGAAACCGCTGGTTTTTGATAGTTTGGGCCCTATTGAATAATGAATGTTTTGAATTTTCTCCAAAAGTAAAGTAGTTGCAAACTCATCCTTTTAGAAACTTGTTTGGGCTGTTGAGAGGAGTAAAAAACCATCAAAAATTTCAATCCTGCATGATTTTACCAAGAAATGTGATTCTTCATTCAAAACCTGATTTTTGCTATTGGGCTCTATTGAATAATGAATGTTTTGCATTTTTTCCAAAAGTAAAGTAGTTGCAAACTCATGCTTTTAGAGACTTGTTTGGGCTCATGAGAGGAGTAGAAAAACATCAAAAATTTCAGTCCTGCATGATTCTACCAAGAAATGTGTGTTCATTGAAACCGCTGGTTTTTGATAGTTTGGGCCCTATTGAATAATGAATGTTTTGAATTTTCTCCAAAAGTAAAGTAGTTGCAAACTCATCCTTTTAGAAACTTGTTTGGGCTGTTGAGAGGAGTAAAAAACCATCAAAAATTTCAATCCTGCATGATTCTACCAAGAAATGTGAATCTTCATTCAAAACCTGATTTTTGCTATTGGGCTCTATTGAATAATGAATGTTTTGAATTTTCTCCAAAAGTAAAGTAGTTGCAAACTCATGCTTTTAGAGACTTGTTTGGGCTCATGAGAGGAGTAGAAAAACATCAAAAATTTCAGTCCTGCATGATTCTACCAAGAAATGTGTGTTCATTGAAACCGCTGGTTTTTGATAGTTTGGGCCCTATTGAATAATGAATGTTTTGAATTTTCTCCAAAAGTAAAGTAGTTGCAAACTCATCCTTTTAGAAACTTGTTTGGGCTGTTGAGAGGAGTAAAAAAACATCAAAAATTTCAATGCAGCATGATTCTACCAAGAAATGTGATTCTTCATTCAAAACCTGATTTTTGCTATTGGGCTCTAGTGAAAAGTGAATGTTTTGAATTTTCTCCAAAAGTAAAGTAGTTGCAAACTCATGCTTTTAGAGACTTGTTTGGGCTCATGAGAGGAGTAGAAAAACATCAAAAATTTCAGTCCTGCATGATTCTACCAAGAAATGTGTGTTCATTGAAACCGCTGGTTTTTGATAGTTTGGGCCCTATTGAATAATGAATGTTTTGAATTTTCTCCAAAAGTAAAGTAGTTGCAAACTCATCCTTTTAGAAACTTGTTTGGGCTGTTGAGAGGAGTAAAAAACCATCAAAAATTTCAATCCTGCATGATTCTACCAAGAAATGTGATTCTTCATTCAAAACGCTGGTTTTTGCTATTGGGCTCTATTGAATAATGAATGTTTTGAATTTTCTCCAAAAGTAAAGTAGTTGCAAACTCATGCTTTTAGAGACTTGTTTGGGCTCATGAGAGGAGTAGAAAAACATCAAAAATTTCAGTCCTGCACGATTCTACCAAGAAATGTGTGTTCATTCAAACCGCTGGTTTTTGATATTTTGGGCCATATTGAATAATGAATGTTTTGAATTTTCTCCAAAAGTAAAGTAGTTGCAAACTCATCCTTTTAGAAACTTGTTTGGGCTGTTGAGAGGAGTAAAAAACCATCAAAAATTTCAATCCTGCATGATTCTACCATGAAATGTGATTCTTCATTCAAAACCTGATTTTTGCTATTGGGCTCTATTGAATAATGAATGTTTTGAATTTTCTCCAAAAGTAAAGTAGTTGCAAACTCATGCTTTTAGAGACTTGTTTGGGCTCATGAGAGGAGTAGAAAAACATCAAAAATTTCAGTCCTGCATGATTCTACCAAGAAATGTGTGTTCATTGAAACCGCTGGTTTTTGATAGTTTGGGCCCTATTGAATAATGAATGTTTTGAATTTTCTCCAAAAGTAAAGTAGTTGCAAACTCATCCTTTTAGAAACTTGTTTGGGCTGTTGAGAGGAGTAAAAAACCATCAAAAATTTCAATCCTGCATGATTTTACCAAGAAATGTGATTCTTCATTCAAAACCTGATTTTTGCTATTGGGCTCTATTGAATTGTGAATGTTTTGAATTTTCTCCAAAAGTAAAGTAGTTGCAAACTCATGCTTTTAGAGACTTGTTTGGGCTCATGAGAGAAGTAGAAAAACATCAAAAATTTCAGTCCTGCATGATTCTACCAAGAAATGTGTGTTCATTGAAACCGCTGGTTTTTGATAGTTTGGGCCCTATTGAATAATGAATGTTTTGAATTTTCTCCAAAAGTAAAGTAGTTGCAAACTCATCCTTTTAGAAACTTGTTTGGGCTGTTGAGAGGAGTAAAAAACCATCAAAAATTTCAATCCTGCATGATTTTACCAAGAAATGTGATTCTTCATTCAAAACCTGATTTTTGCTATTGGGCTCTATTGAATAATGAATGTTTTGAATTTTCTCCAAAAGTAAAGTAGTTGCAAACTCATGCTTTTAGAGACTTGTTTGGGCTCATGAGAGGAGTAGAAAAACATCAAAAATTTCAGTCCTGCATGATTCTACCAAGAAATGTGTGTTCATTGAAACCGCTGGTTTTTGATAGTTTGGGCCCTATTGAATAATGAATGTTTTGAATTTTCTCCAAAAGTAAAGTAGTTGCAAACTCATCCTTTTAGAAACTTGTTTGGGCTGTTGAGAGGAGTAAAAAACCATCAAAAATTTCAATCCTGCATGATTTTACCAAGAAATGTGATTCTTCATTCAAAACCTGATTTTTGCTATTGGGCTCTATTGAATAATGAATGTTTTGAATTTTCTCCAAAAGTAAAGTAGTTGCAAACTCATGCTTTTAGAGTCTTGTTTGGGCTCATGAGAGGAGTAGAAAAACATCAAAAATTTCAGTCCTGCATGATTCTACCAAGAAATGTGTGTTCATTGAAACCGCTGGTTTTTGATAGTTTGGGCCCTATTGAATAATGAATGTTTTGAATTTTCTCCAAAAGTAAAGCAGTTGCAAACTCATCCTTTTAGAAATTTGTTTGGGCTGTTGAGAGGAGTAAAAAACCATCAAAAATTTCAATCCTGCATGATTCTACCAAGAAATGTGATTATTCATTCAAAACGCTGGTTTTTGCTATTGGGCTCTATTGAATAATGAATGTTTTGAATTTTCTCCAAAAGTAAAGTAGTTGCAAACTCATCCTTTTAGAGACTTGTTTGGGCTCATGAGAGGAGTAGAAAAAAATCAAAAATTTCAGTTCTGCACGATTCTACCAAGAAATGTGTGTTCATTCAAACCGCTGGTTTTTTATATTTTGGGCCCTATTGAATAATGAATGTTTTGAATTTTCTCCAAAAGTAAAGTAGTTGCAAGCTCATGCTTTTAGAGACTTGTTTGGGCTCATGAGAGGAGTAGAAAAACATCAAAAATTTCAGTCCTGCATGATTCTACCAAGAAATGTGTGTTCATTGAAACCGT
This sequence comes from Dendrobates tinctorius, assembly GCF_039654945.1. Taxonomy (NCBI): domain Eukaryota; kingdom Metazoa; phylum Chordata; class Amphibia; order Anura; family Dendrobatidae; genus Dendrobates; species Dendrobates tinctorius. Next base: position 2,310,895 of record NW_027361744.1, on the reverse strand, counting down.
TGGTTTTTGATAGTTTGGGCCCTATTGAATAATGAATGTTTTGAATTTTCTCCAAAAGTAAAGTAGTTGCAAACTCATCCTTTTAGAAACTTGTTTGGGCTGTTGAGAGGAGTAAAAAACCATCAAAAATTTCAATCCTGCATGATTTTACCAAGAAATGTGATTCTTCATTCAAAACCTGATTTTTGCTTTTGGGCTCTATTGAATAATGAATGTTTTGAATTTTCTCCAAAAGTAAAGTAGTTGCAAACTCATGCTTTTAGAGACTTGTTTGGGCTCATGAGAGGAGTAGAAAAACATCAAAAATTTCAGTCCTGCATGATTCTACCAAGAAATGTGTGTTCATTGAAACCGCTGGTTTTTGATAGTTTGGGCCCTATTGAATAATGAATGTTTTGAATTTTCTCCAAAAGTAAAGTAGTTGCAAACTCATCCTTTTAGAAACTTGTTTGGGCTGTTGAGAGGAGTAAAAAACCATCAAAAATTTCAATCCTGCATGATTTTACCAAGAAATGTGATTCTTCATTCAAAACCTGATTTTTGCTATTGGGCTCTATTGAATAATGAATGTTTTGCATTTTTTCCAAAAGTAAAGTAGTTGCAAACTCATGCTTTTAGAGACTTGTTTGGGCTCATGAGAGGAGTAGAAAAACATCAAAAATTTCAGTCCTGCATGATTCTACCAAGAAATGTGTGTTCATTGAAACCGCTGGTTTTTGATAGTTTGGGCCCTATTGAATAATGAATGTTTTGAATTTTCTCCAAAAGTAAAGTAGTTGCAAACTCATCCTTTTAGAAACTTGTTTGGGCTGTTGAGAGGAGTAAAAAACCATCAAAAATTTCAATCCTGCATGATTCTACCAAGAAATGTGAATCTTCATTCAAAACCTGATTTTTGCTATTGGGCTCTATTGAATAATGAATGTTTTGAATTTTCTCCAAAAGTAAAGTAGTTGCAAACTCATGCTTTTAGAGACTTGTTTGGGCTCATGAGAGGAGTAGAAAAACATCAAAAATTTCAGTCCTGCATGATTCTACCAAGAAATGTGTGTTCATTGAAACCGCTGGTTTTTGATAGTTTGGGCCCTATTGAATAATGAATGTTTTGAATTTTCTCCAAAAGTAAAGTAGTTGCAAACTCATCCTTTTAGAAACTTGTTTGGGCTGTTGAGAGGAGTAAAAAAACATCAAAAATTTCAATGCAGCATGATTCTACCAAGAAATGTGATTCTTCATTCAAAACCTGATTTTTGCTATTGGGCTCTAGTGAAAAGTGAATGTTTTGAATTTTCTCCAAAAGTAAAGTAGTTGCAAACTCATGCTTTTAGAGACTTGTTTGGGCTCATGAGAGGAGTAGAAAAACATCAAAAATTTCAGTCCTGCATGATTCTACCAAGAAATGTGTGTTCATTGAAACCGCTGGTTTTTGATAGTTTGGGCCCTATTGAATAATGAATGTTTTGAATTTTCTCCAAAAGTAAAGTAGTTGCAAACTCATCCTTTTAGAAACTTGTTTGGGCTGTTGAGAGGAGTAAAAAACCATCAAAAATTTCAATCCTGCATGATTCTACCAAGAAATGTGATTCTTCATTCAAAACGCTGGTTTTTGCTATTGGGCTCTATTGAATAATGAATGTTTTGAATTTTCTCCAAAAGTAAAGTAGTTGCAAACTCATGCTTTTAGAGACTTGTTTGGGCTCATGAGAGGAGTAGAAAAACATCAAAAATTTCAGTCCTGCACGATTCTACCAAGAAATGTGTGTTCATTCAAACCGCTGGTTTTTGATATTTTGGGCCATATTGAATAATGAATGTTTTGAATTTTCTCCAAAAGTAAAGTAGTTGCAAACTCATCCTTTTAGAAACTTGTTTGGGCTGTTGAGAGGAGTAAAAAACCATCAAAAATTTCAATCCTGCATGATTCTACCATGAAATGTGATTCTTCATTCAAAACCTGATTTTTGCTATTGGGCTCTATTGAATAATGAATGTTTTGAATTTTCTCCAAAAGTAAAGTAGTTGCAAACTCATGCTTTTAGAGACTTGTTTGGGCTCATGAGAGGAGTAGAAAAACATCAAAAATTTCAGTCCTGCATGATTCTACCAAGAAATGTGTGTTCATTGAAACCGCTGGTTTTTGATAGTTTGGGCCCTATTGAATAATGAATGTTTTGAATTTTCTCCAAAAGTAAAGTAGTTGTAAACTCATCCTTTTAGAAACTTGTTTGGGCTGTTGAGAGGAGTAAAAAACCATCAAAAATTTCAATCCTGCATGATTTTACCAAGAAATGTGATTCTTCATTCAAAACCTGATTTTTGCTATTGGGCTCTATTGAATAATGAATGTTTTGAATTTTCTCCAAAAGTAAAGTAGTTGCAAACTCATGCTTTTAGAGACTTGTTTGGGCTCATGAGAGGAGTAGAAAAACATCAAAAATTTCAGTCCTGCATGATTCTACCAAGAAATGTGTGTTCATTGAAACCGCTGGTTTTTGATAGTTTGGGCCCTATTGAATAATGAATGTTTTGAATTTTCTCCAAAAGTAAAGTAGTTGCAAACTCATCCTTTTAGAAACTTGTTTGGGCTGTTGAGAGGAGTAAAAAACCATCAAAAATTTCAATCCTGCATGATTTTACCAAGAAATGTGATTCTTCATTCAAAACCTGATTTTTGCTATTGGGCTCTATTGAATAATGAATGTTTTGAATTTTCTCCAAAAGTAAAGTAGTTGCAAACTCATGCTTTTAGAGTCTTGTTTGGGCTCATGAGAGGAGTAGAAAAACATCAAAAATTTCAGTCCTGCATGATTCTACCAAGAAATGTGTGTTCATTGAAACCGCTGGTTTTTGATAGTTTGGGCCCTATTGAATAATGAATGTTTTGAATTTTCTCCAAAAGTAAAGTAGTTGCAAACTCATCCTTTTAGAAACTTGTTTGGGCTGTTGAGAGGAGTAAAAAACCATCAAAAATTTAAATCCTGCATGATTCTACCAAGAAATGTGATTATTCATTCAAAACGCTGGTTTTTGCTATTGGGCTCTATTGAATAATGAATGTTTTGAATTTTCTCCAAAAGTAAAGTAGTTGCAAACTCATCCTTTTAGAGACTTGTTTGGGCTCATGAGAGGAGTAGAAAAAAATCCAAAATTTCAGTTCTGCACGATTCTACCAAGAAATGTGTGTTCATTCAAACCGCTGGTTTTTGATATTTTGGGCCCTATTGAATAATGAATGTTTTGAATTTTCTCCAAAAGTAAAGTAGTTGCAAACTCATGCTTTTAGAGACTTGTTTGGGCTCATGAGAGGAGTAGAAAAACATCAAAAATTTCAGTCCTGCATGATTCTACCAAGAAATGTGTGTTCATTGAAACCGCTGGTTTTTGATAGTTTGGGCCCTATTGAATAATGAATGTTTTGAATTTTCTCCAAAAGTAAAGTAGTTGCAAACTCATCCTTTTAGAAACTTGTTTGGGCTGTTGAGAGGAGTAAAAAACCATCAAAAATTTCAATCCTGCATGATTTTACCAAGAAATGTGATTCTTCATTCAAAACCTGATTTTTGCTATTGGGCTCTATTGAATAATGAATGTTTTGAATTTTTTCCAAAAGTAAAGTAGTTGCAAACTCATGCTTTTAGAGACTTGTTTGGGCTCATGAGAGGAGTAGAAAAACATCAAAAATTTCAGTCCTGCATGATTCTACCAAGAAATGTGTGTTCATTGAAACCGCTGGTTTTTGATAGTTTGGGCCCTATTGAATAATGAATGTTTTGAATTTTCTCCAAAAGTAAAGTAGTTGCAAACTCATCCTTTTAGAAACTTGTTTGGGCTGTTGAGAGGAGTAAAAAACCATCAAAAATTTCAATCCTGCATGATTCTACCAAGAAATGTGAATCTTCATTCAAAACCTGATTTTTGCTATTGGGCTCTATTGAATAATGAATGTTTTGAATTTTCTCCAAAAGTAAAGTAGTTGCAAACTCATGCTTTTAGAGACTTGTTTGGGCTCATGAGAGGAGTAGAAAAACATCAAAAATTTCAGTCCTGCATGATTCTACCAAGAAATGTGTGTTCATTGAAACCGCTGGTTTTTGATAGTTTGGGCCCTATTGAATAATGAATGTTTTGAATTTTCTCCAAAAGTAAAGTAGTTGCAAACTCATCCTTTTAGAAACTTGTTTGGGCTGTTGAGAGGAGTAAAAAACCATCAAAAATTTCAATCCTGCATGATTTTACCAAGAAATGTGATTCTTCATTCAAAACCTGATTTTTGCTATTGGGCTCTATTGAATAATGAATGTTTTGAATTTTCTCCAAAAGTAAAGTAGTTGCAAACTCATGCTTTTAGAGTCTTGTTTGGGCTCATGAGAGGAGTAGAAAAACATCAAAAATTTCAGTCCTGCATGATTCTACCAAGAAATGTGTGTTCATTGAAACCGCTGGTTTTTGATAGTTTGGGCCCTATTGAATAATGAATGTTTTGAATTTTCTCCAAAAGTAAAGTAGTTGCAAACTCATCCTTTTAGAAACTTGTTTGGGCTGTTGAGAGGAGTAAAAAACCATCAAAAATTTAAATCCTGCATGATTCTACCAAGAAATGTGATTATTCATTCAAAACGCTGGTTTTTGCTATTGGGCTCTATTGAATAATGAATGTTTTGAATTTTCTCCAAAAGTAAAGTAGTTGCAAACTCATCCTTTTAGAGACTTGTTTGGGCTCATGAGAGGAGTAGAAAAAAATCCAAAATTTCAGTTCTGCACGATTCTACCAAGAAATGTGTGTTCATTCAAACCGCTGGTTTTTGATATTTTGGGCCCTATTGAATAATGAATGTTTTGAATTTTCTCCAAAAGTAAAGTAGTTGCAAACTCATGCTTTTAGAGACTTGTTTGGGCTCATGAGAGGAGTAGAAAAACATCAAAAATTTCAGTCCTGCATGATTCTTCCAAGAAATGTGTGTTCATTGAAACCGTTGGTTTTTGATAGTTTGGGCCCTATTGAATAATGAATGTTTTGAATTTTCTCCAAAAGTAAAGTAGTTGCAAACTCATCCTTTTAGAAACTTGTTTGGGCTGTTGAGAGGAGTAAAAAACCATCAAAAATTTCAATCCTGCATGATTTTACCAAGAAATGTGATTCTTCATTCAAAACCTGATTTTTGCTATTGGGCTCTATTGAATAATGAATGTTTTGAATTTTCTCCAAAAGTAAAGTAGTTGCAAACTCATGCTTTTAGAGACTTGTTTGGGCTCATGAGAGGAGTAGAAAAACATCAAAAATTTCAGTCCTGCATGATTCTACCAAGAAATGTGTGTTCATTGAAACCGCTGGTTTTTGATAGTTTGGGCCCTATTGAATAATGAATGTTTTGAATTTTCTCCAAAAGTAAAGTAGTTGCAAACTCATCCTTTTAGAAACTTGTTTGGGCTGTTGAGAGGAGTAAAAAACCATCAAAAATTTCAATCCTGCATGATTTTACCAAGAAATGTGATTCTTCATTCAAAACCTGATTTTTGCTATTGGGCTCTATTGAATAATGAATGTTTTGAATTTTTTCCAAAAGTAAAGTAGTTGCAAACTCATGCTTTTAGAGACTTGTTTGGGCTCATGAGAGGAGTAGAAAAACATCAAAAATTTCAGTCCTGCATGATTCTACCAAGAAATGTGTGTTCATTGAAACCGCTGGTTTTTGATAGTTTGGGCCCTATTGAATAATGAATGTTTTGAATTTTCTCCAAAAGTAAAGTAGTTGCAAACTCATCCTTTTAGAAACTTGTTTGGGCTGTTGAGAGGAGTAAAAAACCATCAAAAATTTCAATCCTGCATGATTCTACCAAGAAATGTGAATCTTCATTCAAAACCTGATTTTTGCTATTGGGCTCTATTGAATAATGAATGTTTTGAATTTTCTCCAAAAGTAAAGTAGTTGCAAACTCATGCTTTTAGAGACTTGTTTGGGCTCATGAGAGGAGTAGAAAAACATCAAAAATTTCAGTCCTGCATGATTCTACCAAGAAATGTGTGTTCATTGAAACCGCTGGTTTTTGATAGTTTGGGCCCTATTGAATAATGAATGTTTTGAATTTTCTCCAAAAGTAAAGTAGTTGCAAACTCATCCTTTTAGAAACTTGTTTGGGCTGTTGAGAGGAGTAAAAAACCATCAAAAATTTCAATGCAGCATGATTCTACCAAGAAATGTGATTCTTCATTCAAAACCTGATTTTTGCTATTGGGCTCTAGTGAAAAGTGAATGTTTTGAATTTTCTCCAAAAGTAAAGTAGTTGCAAACTCATGCTTTTAGAGACTTGTTTGGGCTCATGAGAGGAGTAGAAAAACATCAAAAATTTCAGTCCTGCATGATTCTACTAAGAAATGTGTGTTCATTCAAACCGCTGGTTTTTGATAGTTTGGGCCCTATTGAATAATGAATGTTTTGAATTTTCTCCAAAAGTAAAGTAGTTGCAAACTCATCCTTTTAGAAACTTGTTTGGGCTGTTGAGAGGAGTAAAAAACCATCAAAAATTTCAATCCAGCATGATTTTACCAAGAAATGTGATTCTTCATTCAAAACCTGATTTTTGCTATTGGGCTCTATTGAATAATGAATGTTTTGAATTTTCTCCAAAAGTAAAGTAGTTGCAAACTCATGCTTTTAGAGACTTGTTTGGGCTCATGAGAGGAGTAGAAAAACATCAAAAATTTCAGTCCTGCATGATTCTACCAAGAAATATGTGTTCATTGAAACCGCTGGTTTTTGATAGTTTGGACCCTATTGAATAATGAATGTTTTGAATTTTCTCCAAAAGTAAAGTAGTTGCAAACTCATCCTTTTAGAAACTTGTTTGGGCTGTTGAGAGGAGTAAAAAACCATCAAAAATTTCAATCCTGCATGATTCTACCAAGAAATGTGATTCTTCATTCAAAACGCTGGTTTTTGCTATTGGGCTCTATTGAATAATGAATGTTTTGAATTTTCTCCAAAAGTAAAGTAGTTTCAAACTCATCCTTTTAGAGACTTGTTTGGGCTCATGAGAGGAGTAGAAAAACATCAAAAATTTCAGTCCTGCACGATTCTACCAAGAAATGTGTGTTCATTCAAACCGCTGGTTTTTGATATTTTGGGCCCTATTGAATAATGAATGTTTTGAATTTTCTCCAAAAGTAAAGTAGTTGCAAACTCATCCTTTTAGAAACTTGTTTGGGCTGTTGAGAGGAGTAAAAAACCATCAAAAATTTCAATCCTGCATGATTCTACCAAGAAATGTGATTCTTCATTCAAAACCTGATTTTTGCTATTGGGCTCTATTGAATAATGAATGTTTTGAATTTTCTCCAAAAGTAAAGTAGTTGCAAACTCATGCTTTTAGAGACTTGTTTGGGCTCATGAGAGGAGTAGAAAAACATCAAAAATTTCAGTCCTGCATGATTCTACCAAGAAATGTGTGTTCATTCAAACCGCTGGTTTTTGATATTTTGGGCCCTATTGAATAATGAATGTTTTGAATTTTCTCCAAAAGTAAAGTAGTTGCAAACTCATCCTTTTAGAAACTTGTTTGGGCTGTTGAGAGGAGTAAAAAACCATCAAAAATTTCAATCCTGCATGATTTTACCAAGAAATGTGATTCTTCATTCAAAACCTGATTTTTGCTATTGGGCTCTATTGAATAATGAATGTTTTGAATTTTTTCCAAAAGTAAAGTAGTTGCAAACTCATGCTTTTAGAGACTTGTTTGGGCTCATGAGAGGAGTAGAAAAACATCAAAAATTTCAGTCCTGCATGATTCTACCAAGAAATGTGTGTTCATTGAAACCGCTGGTTTTTGATAGTTTGGGCCCTATTGAATAATGAATGTTTTGAATTTTCTCCAAAAGTAAAGTAGTTGCAAACTCATCCTTTTAGAAACTTGTTTGGGCTGTTGAGAGGAGTAAAAAACCATCAAAAATTTCAATCCTGCATGATTCTACCAAGAAATGTGAATCTTCATTCAAAACCTGATTTTTGCTATTGGGCTCTATTGAATAATGAATGTTTTGAATTTTCTCCAAAAGTAAAGTAGTTGCAAACTCATGCTTTTAGAGACTTGTTTGGGCTCATGAGAGGAGTAGAAAAACATCAAAAATTTCAGTCCTGCATGATTCTACCAAGAAATGTGTGTTCATTGAAACCGCTGGTTTTTGATAGTTTGGGCCCTATTGAATAATGAATGTTTTGAATTTTCTCCAAAAGTAAAGTAGTTGCAAACTCATCCTTTTAGAAACTTGTTTGGGCTGTTGAGAGGAGTAAAAAACCATCAAAAATTTCAATGCAGCATGATTCTACCAAGAAATGTGATTCTTCATTCAAAACCTGATTTTTGCTATTGGGCTCTAGTGAAAAGTGAATGTTTTGAATTTTCTCCAAAAGTAAAGTAGTTGCAAACTCATGCTTTTAGAGACTTGTTTGGGCTCATGAGAGGAGTAGAAAAACATCAAAAATTTCAGTCCTGCATGATTCTACCAAGAAATGTGTGTTCATTGAAACCGCTGGTTTTTGATAGTTTGGGCCCTATTGAATAATGAATGTTTTGAATTTTCTCCAAAAGTAAAGTAGTTGCAAACTCATCCTTTTAGAAACTTGTTTGGGCTGTTGAGAGGAGTAAAAAACCATCAAAAATTTCAATCCTGCATGATTCTACCAAGAAATGTGATTCTTCATTCAAAACGCTGGTTTTTGCTATTGGGCTCTATTGAATAATGAATGTTTTGAATTTTCTCCAAAAGTAAAGTAGTTGCAAACTCATCCTTTTAGAGACTTGTTTGGGCTCATGAGAGGAGTAGAAAAACATCAAAAATTTCAGTCCTGCACGATTCTACCAAGAAATGTGTGTTCATTCAAACCGCTGGTTTTTGATATTTTGGGCCATATTGAATAATGAATGTTTTGAATTTTCTCCAAAAGTAAAGTAGTTGCAAACTCATCCTTTTAGAAACTTGTTTGGGCTGTTGAGAGGAGTAAAAAACCATCAAAAATTTCAATCCTGCATGATTTTACCAAGAAATGTGATTCTTCATTCAAAACCTGATTTTTGCTATTGGGCTCTATTGAATAATGAATGTTTTGAATTTTTTCCAAAAGTAAAGTAGTTGCAAACTCATGCTTTTAGAGACTTGTTTGGGCTCATGAGAGGAGTAGAAAAACATCAAAAATTTCAGTCCTGCATGATTCTACCAAGAAATGTGTGTTCATTGAAACCGCTGGTTTTTGATAGTTTGGGCCCTATTGAATAATGAATGTTTTGAATTTTCTCCAAAAGTAAAGTAGTTGCAAACTCATCCTTTTAGAAACTTGTTTGGGCTGCTGGGAGGAGTAAGAAACCATCAAAAATTTCAATCCTGCATGATTCTACCAAGAAATGTGAATCTTCATTCAAAACCTGATTTTTGCTATTGGGCTCTATTGAATAATGAATGTTTTGAATTTTCTCCAAAAGTAAAGTAGTTGCAAACTCATGCTTTTAGAGACTTGTTTGGGCTCATGAGAGGAGTAGAAAAACATCAAAAATTTCAGTCCTGCATGATTCTACCAAGAAATGTGTGTTCATTGAAACCGCTGGTTTTTGATAGTTTGGGCCCTATTGAATAATGAATGCTTTGAATTTTCTCCAAAAGTAAAGTAGTTGCAAACTCATCCTTTTAGAAACTTGTTTGGGCTGTTGAGAGGAGTAAAAAACCATCAAAAATTTCAATGCAGCATGATTCTACCAAGAAATGTGATTCTTCATTCAAAACCTGATTTTTGCTATTGGGCTCTAGTGAAAAGTGAATGTTTTGAATTTTCTCCAAAAGTAAAGTAGTTGCAAACTCATGCTTTTAGAGACTTGTTTGGGCTCATGAGAGGAGTAGAAAAACATCAAAAATTTCAGTCCTGCATGATTCTACCAAGAAATGTGTGTTCATTGAAACCGCTGGTTTTTGATAGTTTGGGCCCTATTGAATAATGAATGTTTTGAATTTTCTCCAAAAGTAAAGTAGTTGCAAACTCATCCTTTTAGAAACTTGTTTGGGCTGTTGAGAGGAGTAAAAAACCATCAAAAATTTCAATCCTGCATGATTTTACCAAGAAATGTGATTCTTCATTCAAAACCTGATTTTTGCTATTGGGCTCTATTGAATAATGAATGTTTTGAATTTTCTCCAAAAGTAAAGTAGTTGCAAACTCATGCTTTTAGAGACTTGTTTGGGCTCATGAGAGGAGTAGAAAAACATCAAAAATTTCAGTCCTGCATGATTCTACCAAGAAATGTGTGTTCATTGAAACCGCTGGTTTTTGATAGTTTGGGCCCTATTGAATAATGAATGTTTTGAATTTTCTCCAAAAGTAAAGTAGTTGCAAACTCATCCTTTTAGAAACTTGTTTGGGCTGTTGAGAGGAGTAAAAAACCATCAAAAATTTCAATCCTGCATGATTTTACCAAGAAATGTGATTCTTCATTCAAAACCTGATTTTTGCTATTGGGCTCTATTGAATAATGAATGTTTTGAATTTTCTCCAAAAGTAAAGTAGTTGCAAACTCATGCTTTTAGAGACTTGTTTGGGCTCATGAGAGGAGTAGAAAAACATCAAAAATTTCAGTCCTGCATGATTCTACCAAGAAATGTGTGTTCACTGAAACCGCTGGTTTTTGATAGTTTGGGCCCTATTGAATAATGAATGTTTTGAATTTTCTCCAAAAGTAAAGTAGTTGCAAACTCATCCTTTTAGAAACTTGTTTGGGCTGTTGAGAGGAGTAAAAAACCATCAAAAATTTCAATCCTGCATGATTCTACCAAGAAATGTGATTCTTCATTCAAAACCTGATTTTTGCTATTGGGCTCTATTGAATAATGAATGTTTTGAATTTTCTCCAAAAGTAAAGTAGTTGCAAACTCATGCTTTTAGAGACTTGTTTGGGCTCATGAGAGGAGTAGAAAAACATCAAAAATTTCAGTCCTGCATGATTCTACCAAGAAATGTGTGTTCATTGAAACCGCTGGTTTTTGATAGTTTGGGCCCTATTGAATAATGAATGTTTTGAATTTTCTCCAAAAGTAAAGTAGTTGCAAACTCATCCTTTTAGAAACTTGTTTGGGCTGTTGAGAGGAGTAAAAAACCATCAAAAATTTCAATCCTGCATGATTTTACCAAGAAATGTGATTCTTCATTCAAAACCTGATTTTTGCTATTGGGCTCTATTGAATAGTGAATGTTTTGAATTTTCTCCAAAAGTAAAGTAGTTGCAAACTCATGCTTTTAGAGACTTGTTTGGGCTCATGAGAGGAGTAGAAAAACATCAAAAATTTCAGTCCTGCATGATTCTACCAAGAAATGTGTGTTCATTGAAACCGCTGGTTTTTGATAGTTTGGGCCCTATTGAATAATGAATGTTTTGAATTTTCTCCAAAAGTAAAGTAGTTGCAAACTCATCCTTTTAGAAACTTGTTTGGGCTGTTGAGAGGAGTAAAAAACCATCAAAAATTTCAATCCTGCATGATTCTACCAAGAAATGTGATTATTCATTCAAAATGCTGGTTTTTGCTATTGGGCTCTATTGAATAATGAATGTTTTGAATTTTCTCCAAAAGTAAAGTAGTTGCAAACTCATCCTTTTAGAGACTTGTTTGGGCTCATGAGAGGAGTAGAAAAAAATCCAAAATTTCAGTTCTGCACGATTCTACCAAGAAATGTGTGTTCATTCAAACCGCTGGTTTTTGATATTTTGGGCCCTATTGAATAATGAATGTTTTGAATTTTCTCCAAAAGTAAAGTAGTTGCAAACTCATGCTTTTAGAGACTTGTTTGGGCTCATGAGAGGAGTAGAAAAACATCAAAACTTTCAGTCCTGCATGATTCTACCAAGAAATGTGTGTTCATTGAAACCATTGGTTTTTGATAGTTTGGGCCCTATTGAATAATGAATGTTTTGAATTTTCTCCAAAAGTAAAGTAGTTGCAAACTCATCCTTTTAGAAACTTGTTTGGGCTGTTGAGAGGAGTAAAAAACCATCAAAAATTTCAATCCTGCATGATTTTACCAAGAAATGTGATTCTTCATTCAAAACCTGATTTTTGCTATTGGGCTCTATTGAATAATGAATGTTTTGCATTTTCTCCAAAAGTAAAGTAGTTGCAAACTCATGCTTTTAGAGACTTGTTTGGGCTCATGAGAGGAGTAGAAAAACATCAAAAATTTCAGTCCTGCATGATTCTACCAAGAAATGTGTGTTCATTGAAACCGCTGGTTTTTGATAGTTTGGGCCCTATTGAATAATGAATGTTTTGAATTTTCTCCAAAAGTAAAGTAGTTGCAAACTCATCCTTTTAGAAACTTGTTTGGGCTGTTGAGAGGAGTAAAAAACCATCAAAAATTTCAATCCTGCATGATTTTACCAAGAAATGTGATTCTTCATTCAAAACCTGATTTTTGCTATTGGGCTCTATTGAATAATGAATGTTTTGAATTTTTTCCAAAAGTAAAGTAGTTGCAAACTCATGCTTTTAGAGACTTGTTTGGGCTCATGAGAGGAGTAGAAAAACATCAAAAATTTCAGTCCTGCATGATTCTACCAAGAAATGTGTGTTCATTGAAACCGCTGGTTTTTGATAGTTTGGGCCCTATTGAATAATGAATGTTTTGAATTTTCTCCAAAAGTAAAGTAGTTGCAAACTCATGCTTTTAGAGACTTGTTTGGGCTCATGAGAGGAGTAGAAAAACATCAAAACTTTCAGTCCTGCATGATTCTACCAAGAAATGTGTGTTCATTGAAACCATTGGTTTTTGATAGTTTGGGCCCTATTGAATAATGAATGTTTTGAATTTTCTCCAAAAGTAAAGTAGTTGCAAACTCATCCTTTTAGAAACTTGTTTGGGCTGTTGAGAGGAGTAAAAAACCATCAAAAATTTCAATCCTGCATGATTTTACCAAGAAATGTGATTCTTCATTCAAAACCTGATTTTTGCTATTGGGCTCTATTGAATAATGAATGTTTTGCATTTTCTCCAAAAGTAAAGTAGTTGCAAACTCATGCTTTTAGAGACTTGTTTGGGCTCATGAGAGGAGTAGAAAAACATCAAAAATTTCAGTCCTGCATGATTCTACCAAGAAATGTGTGTTCATTGAAACCGCTGGTTTTTGATAGTTTGGGCCCTATTGAATAATGAATGTTTTGAATTTTCTCCAAAAGTAAAGTAGTTGCAAACTCATCCTTTTAGAAACTTGTTTGGGCTGTTGAGAGGAGTAAAAAACCATCAAAAATTTCAATCCCGCATGATTTTACCAAGAAATGTGATTCTTCATTCAAAACCTGATTTTTGCTATTGGGCTCTATTGAATAATGAATGTTTTGAATTTTTTCCAAAAGTAAAGTAGTTGCAAACTCATGCTTTTAGAGACTTGTTTGGGCTCATGAGAGGAGTAGAAAAACATCAAAAATTTCAGTCCTGCATGATTCTACCAAGAAATGTGTGTTCATTGAAACCGCTGGTTTTTGATAGTTTGGGCCCTATTGAATAATGAATGTTTTGAATTTTCTCCAAAAGTAAAGTAGTTGCAAACTCATCCTTTTAGAAACTTGTTTGGGCTGTTGAGAGGAGTAAAAAACCATCAAAAATTTCAATCCTGCATGATTCTACCAAGAAATGTGAATCTTCATTCAAAACCTGATTTTTGCTATTGGGCTCTATTGAATAATGAATGTTTTGAATTTTCTCCAAAAGTAAAGTAGTTGCAAACTCATGCTTTTAGAGACTTGTTTGGGCTCATGAGAGGAGTAGAAAAACATCAAAAATTTCAGTCCTGCATGATTCTACCAAGAAATGTGTGTTCATTGAAACCGCTGGTTTTTGATAGTTTGGGCCCTATTGAATAATGAATGTTTTGAATTTTCTCCAAAAGTAAAGTAGTTGCAAACTCATCCTTTTAGAAACTTGTTTGGGCTGTTGAGAGGAGTAAAAAACCATCAAAAATTTCAATGCAGCATGATTCTACCAAGAAATGTGATTCTTCATTCAAAACCTGATTTTTGCTATTGGGCTCTAGTGAAAAGTGAATGTTTTGAATTTTCTCCAAAAGTAAAGTAGTTGCAAACTCATGCTTTTAGAGACTTGTTTGGGCTCATGAGAGGAGTAGAAAAACATCAAAAATTTCAGTCCTGCATGATTCTACCAAGAAATGTGTGTTCATTGAAACCGCTGGTTTTTGATAGTTTGGGCCCTATTGAATAATGAATGTTTTGAATTTTCTCCAAAAGTAAAGTAGTTGCAAACTCATCCTTTTAGAAACTTGTTTGGGCTGTTGAGAGGAGTAAAAAACCATCAAAAATTTCAATCCTGCATGATTCTACCAAGAAATGTGATTCTTCATTCAAAACGCTGGTTTTTGCTATTGGGCTCTATTGAATAATGAATGTTTTGAATTTTCTCCAAAAGTAAAGTAGTTGCAAACTCATCCTTTTAGAGACTTGTTTGGGCTCATGAGAGGAGTAGAAAAACATCAAAAATTTCAGTCCTGCACGATTCTACCAAGAAATGTGTGTTCATTCAAACCGCTGGTTTTTGATATTTTGGGCCCTATTGAATAATGAATGTTTTGAATTTTCTCCAAAAGTAAAGTAGTTGCAAACTCATCCTTTTAGAAACTTGTTTGGGCTGTTGAGAGGAGTAAAAAACCATCAAAAATTTCAATCCTGCATGATTCTACCATGAAATGGAGCAAGTTCAGAAAAGAGCGACCAGAATGGTGACCGGTCTGCAAACCCTGTCTTATGAGGAAAGGTTGCAGGATTTGGGAATGTTTAGTTTGCAAAAGAGAAGACTGAGAGGAGACTTAATAGCTGTCTACAAATATCTAAAGGGCTGTCACATTGTAGAAGGATCAACTTTATTCTCATTTGCACAAGGAAAGACTAGAAGCAATGGGATGAAGCTGAATGGGAGGAGACACAGATTAGATATTAGAAAAAACTTTTTGACAGTTAGAGTGATCAATGAGTGGAACAGGCTGCCACGAGAAGTGGTGAGTTCTCCTTCAATGGAAGTCTTCAAACAGAGGCTGGACAGACATCTAACTGGGATGATTTAGCGAATCCTGCTTTGAGCAGGGGGTTGGACCAGATGGCCCAGGAGGTCCCTTCCAACTCTACGATTCTATGATTCTATGAAATGTGATTCTTCATTCAAAACCTGATTTTTGCTATTGGGCTCTATTGAATAATGAATGTTTTGAATTTTCTCCAAAAGTAAAGTAGTTGCAAACTCATCCTTTTAGAAACTTGTTTGGGCTGTTGAGAGGAGTAAAAAACCATCAAAAATTTCAATCCTGCATGATTTTACCAAGAAATGTGATTCTTCATTCAAAACCTGATTTTTGCTATTGGGCTCTAATGAATAGTGAATGTTTTGAATTTTCTCCAAAAGTAAAGTAGTTGCAAACTCATGCTTTTAGAGACTTGTTTGGGCTCATGAGAGGAGTAGAAAAACATCAAAAATTTCAGTCCTGCATGATTCTACCAAGAAATGTGTGTTCATTGAAACCGCTGGTTTTTGATAGTTTGGGCCCTATTGAATAATGAATGTTTTGAATTTTCTCCAAAAGTAAAGTAGTTGCAAACTCATCCTTTTAGAAACTTGTTTGGGCTGTTGAGAGGAGTAAAAAACCATCAAAAATTTCAATCCTGCATGATTTTACCAAGAAATGTGATTCTTCATTCAAGACCTGATTTTTGCTATTGGGCTCTATTGAATAATGAATGTTTTGAATTTTCTCCAAAAGTAAAGTAGTTGCAAACTCATGCTTTTAGAGACTTGTTTGGGCTCATGAGAGGAGTAGAAAAACATCAAAAATTTCAGTCCTGCATGATTCTACCAAGAAATGTGTGTTCATTGAAACCGCTGGTTTTTGATAGTTTGGGCCCTATTGAATAATGAATGTTTTGAATTTTCTCCAAAAGTAAAGTAGTTGCAAACTCATCCTTTTAGAAACTTGTTTGGGCTGTTGAGAGGAGTAAAAAACCATCAAAAATTTCAATCCTGCATGATTTTACCAAGAAATGTGATTCTTCATTCAAAACCTGATTTTTGCTATTGGGCTCTATTGAATAATGAATGTTTTGAATTTTCTCCAAAAGTAAAGTAGTTGCAAACTCATGCTTTTAGAGTCTTGTTTGGGCTCATGAGAGGAGTAGAAAAACATCAAAAATTTCAGTCCTGCATGATTCTACCAAGAAATGTGTGTTCATTGAAACCGCTGGTTTTTGATAGTTTGGGCCCTATTGAATAATGAATGTTTTGAATTTTCTCCAAAAGTAAAGTAGTTGCAAACTCATCCTTTTAGAAACTTGTTTGGGCTGTTGAGAGGAGTAAAAAACCATCAAAAATTTCAATCCTGCATGATTCTACCAAGAAATGTGATTATTCATTCAAAACGCTGGTTTTTGCTATTGGGCTCTATTGAATAATGAATGTTTTGAATTTTCTCCAAAAGTAAAGTAGTTGCAAACTCATCCTTTTAGAGACTTGTTTGGGCTCATGAGAGGAGTAGAAAAAAATCCAAAATTTCAGTTCTGCACGATTCTACCAAGAAATGTGTGTTCATTCAAACCGCTGGTTTTTGATATTTTGGGCCCTATTGAATAATGAATGTTTTGAATTTTCTCCAAAAGTAAAGTAGTTGCAAACTCATGCTTTTAGAGACTTGTTTGGGCTCATGAGAGGAGTAGAAAAACATCAAAAATTTCAGTCCTGCATGATTCTACCAAGAAATGTGTGTTCATTGAAACCGTTGGTTTTTGATAGTTTGGGCCCTATTGAATAATGAATGTTTTGAATTTTCTCCAAAAGTAAAGTAGTTGCAAACTCATCCTTTCAGAAACTTGTTTGGGCTGTTGAGAGGAGTAAAAAACCATCAAAAATTTCAATCCTGCATGATTTTACCAAGAAATGTGATTCTTCATTCAAAACCTGATTTTTGCTATTGGGCTCTATTGAATAATGAATGTTTTGAATTTTCTCCAAAAGTAAAGTAGTTGCAAACTCATGCTTTTAGAGACTTGTTTGGGCTCATGAGAGGAGTAGAAAAACATCAAAAATTTCAGTCCTGCATGATTCTACCAAGAAATGTGTGTTCATTGAAACCGCTGGTTTTTGATAGTTTGGGCCCTATTGAATAATGAATGTTTTGAATTTTCTCCAAAAGTAAAGTAGTTGCAAACTCATCCTTTTAGAAACTTGTTTGGGCTGTTGAGAGGAGTAAAAAACCATCAAAAATTTCAATCCTGCATGATTTTACCAAGAAATGTGATTCTTCATTCAAAACCTGATTTTTGCTATTGGGCTCTATTGAATAATGAATGTTTTGAATTTTTTCCAAAAGTAAAGTAGTTGCAAACTCATGCTTTTAGAGACTTGTTTGGGCTCATGAGAGGAGTAGAAAAACATCAAAAATTTCAGTCCTGCATGATTCTACCAAAAAATGTGTGTTCATTGAAACCGCTGGTTTTTGATAGTTTTGGCCCTATTGAATAATGAATGTTTTGAATTTTCTCCAAAAGTAAAGTAGTTGCAAACTCATCCTTTTAGAAACTTGTTTGGGCTGTTGAGAGGAGTAAAAAACCATCAAAAATTTCAATGCAGCATGATTCTACCAAGAAATGTGATTCTTCATTCAAAATCTGATTTTTGCTATTGGGCTCTAGTGAAAAGTGAATGTTTTGAATTTTCTCCAAAAGTAAAGTAGTTGCAAACTCATGCTTTTAGAGACTTGTTTGGGCTCATGAGAGGAGTAGAAAAACATCAAAAATTTCAGTCCTGCATGATTCTACTAAGAAATGTGTGTTCATTCAAACCGCTGGTTTTTGATAGTTTGGGCCCTATTGAATAATGAATGTTTTGAATTTTCTCCAAAAGTAAAGTAGTTGCAAACTCATCCTTTTAGAAACTTGTTTGGGCTGTTGAGAGGAGTAAAAAACCATCAAAAATTTCAATCCAGCATGATTTTACCAAGAAATGTGATTCTTCATTCAAAACCTGATTTTTGCTATTGGGCTCTATTGAATAATGAATGTTTTGAATTTTCTCCAAAAGTAAAGTAGTTGCAAACTCATGCTTTTAGAGACTTGTTTGGGCTCATGAGAGGAGTAGAAAAACATCAAAAATTTCAGTCCTGCATGATTCTACCAAGAAATATGTGTTCATTGAAACCGCTGGTTTTTGATAGTTTGGACCCTATTGAATAATGAATGTTTTGAATTTTCTCCAAAAGTAAAGTAGTTGCAAACTCATCCTTTTAGAAACTTGTTTGGGCTGTTGAGAGGAGTAAAAAACCATCAAAAATTTCAATCCTGCATGATTCTACCAAGAAATGTGATTCTTCATTCAAAACGCTGGTTTTTGCTATTGGGCTCTGTTGAATAATGAATGTTTTGAATTTTCTCCAAAAGTAAAGTAGTTGCAAACTCATCCTTTTAGAGACTTGTTTGGGCTCATGAGAGGAGTAGAAAAACATCAAAAATTTCAGTCCTGCACGATTCTACCAAGAAATGTGTGTTCATTCAAACCGCTGGTTTTTGATATTTTGGGCCCTATTGAATAATGAATGTTTTGAATTTTCTCCAAAAGTAAAGTAGTTGCAAACTCATCCTTTTAGAAACTTGTTTGGGCTGTTGAGAGGAGTAAAAAACCATCAAAAATTTCAATCCTGCATGATTCTACCAAGAAATGTGATTCTTCATTCAAAACCTGATTTTTGCTATTGGGCTCTATTGAATAATGAATGTTTTGAATTTTCTCCAAAAGTAAAGTAGTTGCAAACTCATGCTTTTAGAGTCTTGTTTGGGCTCATGAGAGGAGTAGAAAAACATCAAAAATTTCAGTCCTGCATGATTCTACCAAGAAATGTGTGTTCATTGAAACCGCTGGTTTTTGATAGTTTGGGCCCTATTGAATAATGAATGTTTTGAATTTTCTCCAAAAGTAAAGTAGTTGCAAACTCATCCTTTTAGAAACTTGTTTGGGCTGTTGAGAGGAGTAAAAAACCATCAAAAATTTCAATCCTGCATGATTCTACCAAGAAATGTGATTATTCATTCAAAGCGCTGGTTTTTGCTATTGGGCTCTATTGAATAATGAATGTTTTGAATTTTCTCCAAAAGTAAAGTAGTTGCAAACTCATCCTTTTAGAGACTTGTTTGGGCTCATGAGAGGAGTAGAAAAAAATCCAAAATTTCAGTTCTGCACGATTCTACCAAGAAATGTGTGTTCATTCAAACCGCTGGTTTTTGATATTTTGGGCCCTATTGAATAATGAATGTTTTGAATTTTCTCCAAAAGTAAAGTAGTTGCAAACTCATGCTTTTAGAGACTTGTTTGGGCTCATGAGAGGAGTAGAAAAACATCAAAAATTTCAGTCCTGCATGATTCTACCAAGAAATGTGTGTTCATTGAAACCGTTGGTTTTTGATAGTTTGGGCCCTATTGAATAATGAATGTTTTGAATTTTCTCCAAAAGTAAAGTAGTTGCAAACTCATCCTTTCAGAAACTTGTTTGGGCTGTTGAGAGGAGTAAAAAACCATCAAAAATTTCAATCCTGCATGATTTTACCAAGAAATGTGATTCTTCATTCAAAACCTGATTTTTGCTATTGGGCTCTATTGAATAATGAATGTTTTGAATTTTCTCCAAAAGTAAAGTAGTTGCAAACTCATGCTTTTAGAGACTTGTTTGGGCTCATGAGAGGAGTAGAAAAACATCAAAAATTTCAGTCCTGCATGATTCTACCAAGAAATGTGTGTTCATTGAAACCGCTGGTTTTTGATAGTTTGGGCCCTATTGAATAATGAATGTTTTGAATTTTCTCCAAAAGTAAAGTAGTTGCAAACTCATCCTTTTAGAAACTTGTTTGGGCTGTTGAGAGGAGTAAAAAACCATCAAAAATTTCAATCCTGCATGATTTTACCAAGAAATGTGATTCTTCATTCAAAACCTGATTTTTGCTATTGGGCTCTATTGAATAATGAATGTTTTGAATTTTTTCCAAAAGTAAAGTAGTTGCAAACTCATGCTTTTAGAGACTTGTTTGGGCTCATGAGAGGAGTAGAAAAACATCAAAAATTTCAGTCCTGCATGATTCTACCAAAAAATGTGTGTTCATTGAAACCGCTGGTTTTTGATAGTTTTGGCCCTATTGAATAATGAATGTTTTGAATTTTCTCCAAAAGTAAAGTAGTTGCAAACTCATCCTTTTAGAAACTTGTTTGGGCTGTTGAGAGGAGTAAAAAACCATCAAAAATTTCAATGCAGCATGATTCTACCAAGAAATGTGATTCTTCATTCAAAATCTGATTTTTGCTATTGGGCTCTAGTGAAAAGTGAATGTTTTGAATTTTCTCCAAAAGTAAAGTAGTTGCAAACTCATGCTTTTAGAGACTTGTTTGGGCTCATGAGAGGAGTAGAAAAACATCAAAAATTTCAGTCCTGCATGATTCTACTAAGAAATGTGTGTTCATTCAAACCGCTGGTTTTTGATAGTTTGGGCCCTATTGAATAATGAATGTTTTGAATTTTCTCCAAAAGTAAAGTAGTTGCAAACTCATCCTTTTAGAAACTTGTTTGGGCTGTTGAGAGGAGTAAAAAACCATCAAAAATTTCAATCCAGCATGATTTTACCAAGAAATGTGATTCTTCATTCAAAACCTGATTTTTGCTATTGGGCTCTATTGAATAATGAATGTTTTGAATTTTCTCCAAAAGTAAAGTAGTTGCAAACTCATGCTTTTAGAGACTTGTTTGGGCTCATGAGAGGAGTAGAAAAACATCAAAAATTTCAGTCCTGCATGATTCTACCAAGAAATATGTGTTCATTGAAACCGCTGGTTTTTGATAGTTTGGACCCTATTGAATAATGAATGTTTTGAATTTTCTCCAAAAGTAAAGTAGTTGCAAACTCATCCTTTTAGAAACTTGTTTGGGCTGTTGAGAGGAGTAAAAAACCATCAAAAATTTCAATCCTGCATGATTCTACCAAGAAATGTGATTCTTCATTCAAAACGCTGGTTTTTGCTATTGGGCTCTGTTGAATAATGAATGTTTTGAATTTTCTCCAAAAGTAAAGTAGTTGCAAACTCATCCTTTTAGAGACTTGTTTGGGCTCATGAGAGGAGTAGAAAAACATCAAAAATTTCAGTCCTGCACGATTCTACCAAGAAATGTGTGTTCATTCAAACCGCTGGTTTTTGATATTTTGGGCCCTATTGAATAATGAATGTTTTGAATTTTCTCCAAAAGTAAAGTAGTTGCAAACTCATCCTTTTAGAAACTTGTTTGGGCTGTTGAGAGGAGTAAAAAACCATCAAAAATTTCAATCCTGCATGATTCTACCAAGAAATGTGATTCTTCATTCAAAACCTGATTTTTGCTATTGGGCTCTATTGAATAATGAATGTTTTGAATTTTCTCCAAAAGTAAAGTAATTGCAAACTCATGCTTTTAGAGACTTGTTTGGGCTCATGAGAGGAGTAGAAAAACATCAAAAATTTCAGTCCTGCATGATTCTACCAAGAAATGTGTGTTCATTCAAACCGCTGGTTTTTGATAGTTTGGGCCCTATTGAATAATGAATGTTTTGAATTTTCTCCAAAAGTAAAGTAGTTGCAAACTCATCCTTTTAGAAACTTGTTTGGGCTGTTGAGAGGAGTAAAAAACCATCAAAAATTTCAATCCTGCATGATTTTACCAAGAAATGTGATTCTTCATTCAAAACCTGATTTTTGCTATTGGGCTCTATTGAATAATGAATGTTTTGAATTTTCTCCAAAAGTAAAGTAGTTGCAAACTCATCCTTTTAGAAACTTGTTTGGGCTGTTGAGAGGAGTAAAAAACCATCAAAAATTTCAATCCTGCATGATTTTACCAAGAAATGTGATTCTTCATTCAAAACCTGATTTTTGCTATTGGGCTCTATTGAATAATGAATGTTTTGAATTTTCTCCAAAAGTAAAGTAGTTGCAAACTCATGCTTTTAGAGTCTTGTTTGGGCTCATGAGAGGAGTAGAAAAACATCAAAAATTTCAGTCCTGCATGATTCTACCAAGAAATGTGTGTTCATTGAAACCGCTGGTTTTTGATAGTTTGGGCCCTATTGAATAATGAATGTTTTGAATTTTCTCCAAAAGTAAAGTAGTTGCAAACTCATCCTTTTAGAAACTTGTTTGGGCTGTTGAGAGGAGTAAAAAACCATCAAAAATTTCAATCCTGCATGATTCTACCAAGAAATGTGATTATTCATTCAAAACGCTGGTTTTTGCTATTGGGCTCTATTGAATAATGAATGTTTTGAATTTTCTCCAAAAGTAAAGTAGTTGCAAACTCATCCTTTTAGAGACTTGTTTGGGCTCATGAGAGGAGTAGAAAAAAATCCAAAATTTCAGTTCTGCACGATTCTACCAAGAAATGTGTGTTCATTCAAACCGCTGGTTTTTGATATTTTGGGCCCTATTGAATAATGAATGTTTTGAATTTTCTCCAAAAGTAAAGTAGTTGCAAACTCATGCTTTTAGAGACTTGTTTGGGCTCATGAGAGGAGTAGAAAAACATCAAAAATTTCAGTCCTGCATGATTCTACCAAGAAATGTGTGTTCATTGAAACCGTTGGTTTTTGATAGTTTGGGCCCTATTGAATAATGAATGTTTTGAATTTTCTCCAAAAGTAAAGTAGTTGCAAACTCATCCTTTCAGAAACTTGTTTGGGCTGTTGAGAGGAGTAAAAAACCATCAAAAATTTCAATCCTGCATGATTTTACCAAGAAATGTGATTCTTCATTCAAAACCTGATTTTTGCTATTGGGCTCTATTGAATAATGAATGTTTTGAATTTTCTCCAAAAGTAAAGTAGTTGCAAACTCATGCTTTTAGAGACTTGTTTGGGCTCATGAGAGGAGTAGAAAAACATCAAAAATTTCAGTCCTGCATGATTCTACCAAGAAATGTGTGTTCATTGAAACCGCTGGTTTTTGATAGTTTGGGCCCTATTGAATAATGAATGTTTTGAATTTTCTCCAAAAGTAAAGTAGTTGCAAACTCATCCTTTTAGAAACTTGTTTGGGCTGTTGAGAGGAGTAAAAAACCATCAAAAATTTCAATCCTGCATGATTTTACCAAGAAATGTGATTCTTCATTCAAAACCTGATTTTTGCTATTGGGCTCTATTGAATAATGAATGTTTTGAATTTTTTCCAAAAGTAAAGTAGTTGCAAACTCATGCTTTTAGAGACTTGTTTGGGCTCATGAGAGGAGTAGAAAAACATCAAAAATTTCAGTCCTGCATGATTCTACCAAAAAATGTGTGTTCATTGAAACCGCTGGTTTTTGATAGTTTTGGCCCTATTGAATAATGAATGTTTTGAATTTTCTCCAAAAGTAAAGTAGTTGCAAACTCATCCTTTTAGAAACTTGTTTGGGCTGTTGAGAGGAGTAAAAAACCATCAAAAATTTCAATGCAGCATGATTCTACCAAGAAATGTGATTCTTCATTCAAAATCTGATTTTTGCTATTGGGCTCTAGTGAAAAGTGAATGTTTTGAATTTTCTCCAAAAGTAAAGTAGTTGCAAACTCATGCTTTTAGAGACTTGTTTGGGCTCATGAGAGGAGTAGAAAAACATCAAAAATTTCAGTCCTGCATGATTCTACTAAGAAATGTGTGTTCATTCAAACCGCTGGTTTTTGATAGTTTGGGCCCTATTGAATAATGAATGTTTTGAATTTTCTCCAAAAGTAAAGTAGTTGCAAACTCATCCTTTTAGAAACTTGTTTGGGCTGTTGAGAGGAGTAAAAAACCATCAAAAATTTCAATCCAGCATGATTTTACCAAGAAATGTGATTCTTCATTCAAAACCTGATTTTTGCTATTGGGCTCTATTGAATAATGAATGTTTTGAATTTTCTCCAAAAGTAAAGTAGTTGCAAACTCATGCTTTTAGAGACTTGTTTGGGCTCATGAGAGGAGTAGAAAAACATCAAAAATTTCAGTCCTGCATGATTCTACCAAGAAATATGTGTTCATTGAAACCGCTGGTTTTTGATAGTTTGGACCCTATTGAATAATGAATGTTTTGAATTTTCTCCAAAAGTAAAGTAGTTGCAAACTCATCCTTTTAGAAACTTGTTTGGGCTGTTGAGAGGAGTAAAAAACCATCAAAAATTTCAATCCTGCATGATTCTACCAAGAAATGTGATTCTTCATTCAAAACGCTGGTTTTTGCTATTGGGCTCTGTTGAATAATGAATGTTTTGAATTTTCTCCAAAAGTAAAGTAGTTGCAAACTCATCCTTTTAGAGACTTGTTTGGGCTCATGAGAGGAGTAGAAAAACATCAAAAATTTCAGTCCTGCACGATTCTACCAAGAAATGTGTGTTCATTCAAACCGCTGGTTTTTGATATTTTGGGCCCTATTGAATAATGAATGTTTTGAATTTTCTCCAAAAGTAAAGTAGTTGCAAACTCATCCTTTTAGAAACTTGTTTGGGCTGTTGAGAGGAGTAAAAAACCATCAAAAATTTCAATCCTGCATGATTCTACCAAGAAATGTGATTCTTCATTCAAAACCTGATTTTTGCTATTGGGCTCTATTGAATAATGAATGTTTTGAATTTTCTCCAAAAGTAAAGTAGTTGCAAACTCATGCTTTTAGAGTCTTGTTTGGGCTCATGAGAGGAGTAGAAAAACATCAAAAATTTCAGTCCTGCATGATTCTACCAAGAAATGTGTGTTCATTGAAACCGCTGGTTTTTGATAGTTTGGGCCCTATTGAATAATGAATGTTTTGAATTTTCTCCAAAAGTAAAGTAGTTGCAAACTCATCCTTTTAGAAACTTGTTTGGGCTGTTGAGAGGAGTAAAAAACCATCAAAAATTTCAATCCTGCATGATTCTACCAAGAAATGTGATTATTCATTCAAAGCGCTGGTTTTTGCTATTGGGCTCTATTGAATAATGAATGTTTTGAATTTTCTCCAAAAGTAAAGTAGTTGCAAACTCATCCTTTTAGAGACTTGTTTGGGCTCATGAGAGGAGTAGAAAAAAATCCAAAATTTCAGTTCTGCACGATTCTACCAAGAAATGTGTGTTCATTCAAACCGCTGGTTTTTGATATTTTGGGCCCTATTGAATAATGAATGTTTTGAATTTTCTCCAAAAGTAAAGTAGTTGCAAACTCATGCTTTTAGAGACTTGTTTGGGCTCATGAGAGGAGTAGAAAAACATCAAAAATTTCAGTCCTGCATGATTCTACCAAGAAATGTGTGTTCATTGAAACCGTTGGTTTTTGATAGTTTGGGCCCTATTGAATAATGAATGTTTTGAATTTTCTCCAAAAGTAAAGTAGTTGCAAACTCATCCTTTCAGAAACTTGTTTGGGCTGTTGAGAGGAGTAAAAAACCATCAAAAATTTCAATCCTGCATGATTTTACCAAGAAATGTGATTCTTCATTCAAAACCTGATTTTTGCTATTGGGCTCTATTGAATAATGAATGTTTTGAATTTTCTCCAAAAGTAAAGTAGTTGCAAACTCATGCTTTTAGAGACTTGTTTGGGCTCATGAGAGGAGTAGAAAAACATCAAAAATTTCAGTCCTGCATGATTCTACCAAGAAATGTGTGTTCATTGAAACCGCTGGTTTTTGATAGTTTGGGCCCTATTGAATAATGAATGTTTTGAATTTTCTCCAAAAGTAAAGTAGTTGCAAACTCATCCTTTTAGAAACTTGTTTGGGCTGTTGAGAGGAGTAAAAAACCATCAAAAATTTCAATCCTGCATGATTTTACCAAGAAATGTGATTCTTCATTCAAAACCTGATTTTTGCTATTGGGCTCTATTGAATAATGAATGTTTTGAATTTTTTCCAAAAGTAAAGTAGTTGCAAACTCATGCTTTTAGAGACTTGTTTGGGCTCATGAGAGGAGTAGAAAAACATCAAAAATTTCAGTCCTGCATGATTCTACCAAAAAATGTGTGTTCATTGAAACCGCTGGTTTTTGATAGTTTTGGCCCTATTGAATAATGAATGTTTTGAATTTTCTCCAAAAGTAAAGTAGTTGCAAACTCATCCTTTTAGAAACTTGTTTGGGCTGTTGAGAGGAGTAAAAAACCATCAAAAATTTCAATGCAGCATGATTCTACCAAGAAATGTGATTCTTCATTCAAAATCTGATTTTTGCTATTGGGCTCTAGTGAAAAGTGAATGTTTTGAATTTTCTCCAAAAGTAAAGTAGTTGCAAACTCATGCTTTTAGAGACTTGTTTGGGCTCATGAGAGGAGTAGAAAAACATCAAAAATTTCAGTCCTGCATGATTCTACTAAGAAATGTGTGTTCATTCAAACCGCTGGTTTTTGATAGTTTGGGCCCTATTGAATAATGAATGTTTTGAATTTTCTCCAAAAGTAAAGTAGTTGCAAACTCATCCTTTTAGAAACTTGTTTGGGCTGTTGAGAGGAGTAAAAAACCATCAAAAATTTCAATCCAGCATGATTTTACCAAGAAATGTGATTCTTCATTCAAAACCTGATTTTTGCTATTGGGCTCTATTGAATAATGAATGTTTTGAATTTTCTCCAAAAGTAAAGTAGTTGCAAACTCATGCTTTTAGAGACTTGTTTGGGCTCATGAGAGGAGTAGAAAAACATCAAAAATTTCAGTCCTGCATGATTCTACCAAGAAATATGTGTTCATTGAAACCGCTGGTTTTTGATAGTTTGGACCCTATTGAATAATGAATGTTTTGAATTTTCTCCAAAAGTAAAGTAGTTGCAAACTCATCCTTTTAGAAACTTGTTTGGGCTGTTGAGAGGAGTAAAAAACCATCAAAAATTTCAATCCTGCATGATTCTACCAAGAAATGTGATTCTTCATTCAAAACGCTGGTTTTTGCTATTGGGCTCTGTTGAATAATGAATGTTTTGAATTTTCTCCAAAAGTAAAGTAGTTGCAAACTCATCCTTTTAGAGACTTGTTTGGGCTCATGAGAGGAGTAGAAAAACATCAAAAATTTCAGTCCTGCACGATTCTACCAAGAAATGTGTGTTCATTCAAACCGCTGGTTTTTGATATTTTGGGCCCTATTGAATAATGAATGTTTTGAATTTTCTCCAAAAGTAAAGTAGTTGCAAACTCATCCTTTTAGAAACTTGTTTGGGCTGTTGAGAGGAGTAAAAAACCATCAAAAATTTCAATCCTGCATGATTCTACCAAGAAATGTGATTCTTCATTCAAAACCTGATTTTTGCTATTGGGCTCTATTGAATAATGAATGTTTTGAATTTTCTCCAAAAGTAAAGTAATTGCAAACTCATGCTTTTAGAGACTTGTTTGGGCTCATGAGAGGAGTAGAAAAACATCAAAAATTTCAGTCCTGCATGATTCTACCAAGAAATGTGTGTTCATTCAAACCGCTGGTTTTTGATAGTTTGGGCCCTATTGAATAATGAATGTTTTGAATTTTCTCCAAAAGTAAAGTAGTTGCAAACTCATCCTTTTAGAAACTTGTTTGGGCTGTTGAGAGGAGTAAAAAACCATCAAAAATTTCAATCCTGCATGATTTTACCAAGAAATGTGATTCTTCATTCAAAACCTGATTTTTGCTATTGGGCTCTATTGAATAATGAATGTTTTGAATTTTCTCCAAAAGTAAAGTAGTTGCAAACTCATGCTTTTAGAGACTTGTTTGGGCTCATGAGAGGAGTAGAAAAACATCAAAAATTTCAGTCCTGCATGATTCTACCAAGAAATGTGTGTTCATTGAAACCGCTGGTTTTTGATAGTTTGGGCCCTATTGAATAATGAATGTTTTGAATTTTCTCCAAAAGTAAAGTAGTTGCAAACTCATCCTTTTAGAAACTTGTTTGGGCTGTTGAGAGGAGTAAAAAACCATCAAAAATTTCAATCCTGCATGATTTTACCAAGAAATGTGATTCTTCATTCAAAACCTGATTTTTGCTATTGGGCTCTATTGAATAATGAATGTTTTGAATTTTTTCCAAAAGTAAAGTAGTTGCAAACTCATGCTTTTAGAGACTTGTTTGGGCTCATGAGAGGAGTAGAAAAACATCAAAAATTTCAGTCCTGCATGATTCTACCAAGAAATGTGTGTTCATTGAAACCGCTGGTTTTTGATAGTTTGGGCCCTATTGAATAATGAATGTTTTGAATTTTCTCCAAAAGTAAAGTAGTTGCAAACTCATCCTTTTAGAAACTTGTTTGGGCTGCTGAGAGGAGTAAGAAACCATCAAAAATTTCAATCCTGCATGATTCTACCAAGAAATGTGAATCTTCATTCAAAACCTGATTTTTGCTATTGGGCTCTATTGAATAATGAATGTTTTGAATTTTCTCCAAAAGTAAAGTAGTTGCAAACTCATGCTTTTAGAGACTTGTTTGGGCTCATGAGAGGAGTAGAAAAACATCAAAAATTTCAGTCCTGCATGATTCTACCAAGAAATGTGTGTTCATTGAAACCGCTGGTTTTTGATAGTTTGGGCCCTATTGAATAATGAATGCTTTGAATTTTCTCCAAAAGTAAAGTAGTTGCAAACTCATCCTTTTAGAAACTTGTTTGGGCTGTTGAGAGGAGTAAAAAACCATCAAAAATTTCAATGCAGCATGATTCTACCAAGAAATGTGATTCTTCATTCAAAACCTGATTTTTGCTATTGGGCTCTAGTGAAAAGTGAATGTTTTGAATTTTCTCCAAAAGTAAAGTAGTTGCAAACTCATGCTTTTAGAGACTTGTTTGGGCTCATGAGAGGAGTAGAAAAACATCAAAAATTTCAGTCCTGCATGATTCTACCAAGAAATGTGTGTTCATTGAAACCGCTGGTTTTTGATAGTTTGGGCCCTATTGAATAATGAATGTTTTGAATTTTCTCCAAAAGTAAAGTAGTTGCAAACTCATCCTTTTAGAAACTTGTTTGGGCTGTTGAGAGGAGTAAAAAACCATCAAAAATTTCAATCCTGCATGATTTTACCAAGAAATGTGATTCTTCATTCAAAACCTGATTTTTGCTATTGGGCTCTATTGAATAATGAATGTTTTGAATTTTCTCCAAAAGTAAAGTAGTTGCAAACTCATGCTTTTAGAGACTTGTTTGGGCTCATGAGAGGAGTAGAAAAACATCAAAAATTTCAGTCCTGCATGATTCTACCAAGAAATGTGTGTTCATTGAAACCGCTGGTTTTTGATAGTTTGGGCCCTATTGAATAATGAATGTTTTGAATTTTCTCCAAAAGTAAAGTAGTTGCAAACTCATCCTTTTAGAAACTTGTTTGGGCTGTTGAGAGGAGTAAAAAACCATCAAAAATTTCAATCCTGCATGATTTTACCAAGAAATGTGATTCTTCATTCAAAACCTGATTTTTGCTATTGGGCTCTATTGAATAATGAATGTTTTGAATTTTCTCCAAAAGTAAAGTAGTTGCAAACTCATGCTTTTAGAGACTTGTTTGGGCTCATGAGAGGAGTAGAAAAACATCAAAAATTTCAGTCCTGCATGATTCTACCAAGAAATGTGTGTTCATTGAAACCGCTGGTTTTTGATAGTTTGGGCCCTATTGAATAATGAATGTTTTGAATTTTCTCCAAAAGTAAAGTAGTTGCAAACTCATCCTTTTAGAAACTTGTTTGGGCTGTTGAGAGGAGTAAAAAACCATCAAAAATTTCAATCCTGCATGATTCTACCAAGAAATGTGATTCTTCATTCAAAACCTGATTTTTGCTATTGGGCTCTATTGAATAATGAATGTTTTGAATTTTCTCCAAAAGTAAAGTAGTTGCAAACTCATGCTTTTAGAGACTTGTTTGGGCTCATGAGAGGAGTAGAAAAACATCAAAAATTTCAGTCCTGCATGATTCTACCAAGAAATGTGTGTTCATTGAAACCGCTGGTTTTTGATAGTTTGGGCCCTATTGAATAATGAATGTTTTGAATTTTCTCCAAAAGTAAAGTAGTTGCAAACTCATCCTTTTAGAAACTTGTTTGGGCTGTTGAGAGGAGTAAAAAACCATCAAAAATTTCAATCCTGCATGATTTTACCAAGAAATGTGATTCTTCATTCAAAACCTGATTTTTGCTATTGGGCTCTATTGAATAGTGAATGTTTTGAATTTTCTCCAAAAGTAAAGTAGTTGCAAACTCATGCTTTTAGAGACTTGTTTGGGCTCATGAGAGGAGTAGAAAAACATCAAAAATTTCAGTCCTGCATGATTCTACCAAGAAATGTGTGTTCATTGAAACCGCTGGTTTTTGATAGTTTGGGCCCTATTGAATAATGAATGTTTTGAATTTTCTCCAAAAGTAAAGTAGTTGCAAACTCATCCTTTTAGAAACTTGTTTGGGCTGTTGAGAGGAGTAAAAAACCATCAAAAATTTCAATCCTGCATGATTCTACCAAGAAATGTGATTATTCATTCAAAATGCTGGTTTTTGCTATTGGGCTCTATTGAATAATGAATGTTTTGAATTTTCTCCAAAAGTAAAGTAGTTGCAAACTCATCCTTTTAGAGACTTGTTTGGGCTCATGAGAGGAGTAGAAAAAAATCCAAAATTTCAGTTCTGCACGATTCTACCAAGAAATGTGTGTTCATTCAAACCGCTGGTTTTTGATATTTTGGGCCCTATTGAATAATGAATGTTTTGAATTTTCTCCAAAAGTAAAGTAGTTGCAAACTCATGCTTTTAGAGACTTGTTTGGGCTCATGAGAGGAGTAGAAAAACATCAAAAATTTCAGTCCTGCATGATTCTACCAAGAAATGTGTGTTCATTGAAACCGTTGGTTTTTGATAGTTTGGGCCCTATTGAATAATGAATGTTTTGAATTTTCTCCAAAAGTAAAGTAGTTGCAAACTCATCCTTTTAGAAACTTGTTTGGGCTGTTGAGAGGAGTAAAAAACCATCAAAAATTTCAATCCTGCATGATTTTACCAAGAAATGTGATTCTTCATTCAAGACCTGATTTTTGCTATTGGGCTCTATTGAATAATGAATGTTTTGCATTTTCTCCAAAAGTAAAGTAGTTGCAAACTCATGCTTTTAGAGACTTGTTTGGGCTCATGAGAGGAGTAGAAAAACATCAAAAATTTCAGTCCTGCATGATTCTACCAAGAAATGTGTGTTCATTGAAACCGCTGGTTTTTGATAGTTTGGGCCCTATTGAATAATGAATGTTTTGAATTTTCTCCAAAAGTAAAGTAGTTGCAAACTCATCCTTTTAGAAACTTGTTTGGGCTGTTGAGAGGAGTAAAAAACCATCAAAAATTTCAATCCTGCATGATTTTACCAAGAAATGTGATTCTTCATTCAAAACCTGATTTTTGCTATTGGGCTCTATTGAATAATGAATGTTTTGAATTTTTTCCAAAAGTAAAGTAGTTGCAAACTCATGCTTTTAGAGACTTGTTTGGGCTCATGAGAGGAGTAGAAAAACATCAAAAATTTCAGTCCTGCATGATTCTACCAAGAAATGTGTGTTCATTGAAACCGCTGGTTTTTGATAGTTTGGGCCCTATTGAATAATGAATGTTTTGAATTTTCTCCAAAAGTAAAGTAGTTGCAAACTCATCCTTTTAGAAACTTGTTTGGGCTGTTGAGAGGAGTAAAAAACCATCAAAAATTTCAATCCTGCATGATTCTACCAAGAAATGTGAATCTTCATTCAAAACCTGATTTTTGCTATTGGGCTCTATTGAATAATGAATGTTTTGAATTTTCTCCAAAAGTAAAGTAGTTGCAAACTCATGCTTTTAGAGACTTGTTTGGGCTCATGAGAGGAGTAGAAAAACATCAAAAATTTCAGTCCTGCATGATTCTACCAAGAAATGTGTGTTCATTGAAACCGCTGGTTTTTGATAGTTTGGGCCCTATTGAATAATGAATGTTTTGAATTTTCTCCAAAAGTAAAGTAGTTGCAAACTCATCCTTTTAGAAACTTGTTTGGGCTGTTGAGAGGAGTAAAAAACCATCAAAAATTTCAATGCAGCATGATTCTACCAAGAAATGTGATTCTTCATTCAAAACCTGATTTTTGCTATTGGGCTCTAGTGAAAAGTGAATGTTTTGAATTTTCTCCAAAAGTAAAGTAGTTGCAAACTCATGCTTTTAGAGACTTGTTTGGGCTCATGAGAGGAGTAGAAAAACATCAAAAATTTCAGTCCTGCATGATTCTACCAAGAAATGTGTGTTCATTGAAACCGCTGGTTTTTGATAGTTTGGGCCCTATTGAATAATGAATGTTTTGAATTTTCTCCAAAAGTAAAGTAGTTGCAAACTCATCCTTTTAGAAACTTGTTTGGGCTGTTGAGAGGAGTAAAAAACCATCAAAAATTTCAATCCTGCATGATTCTACCAAGAAATGTGATTCTTCATTCAAAACGCTGGTTTTTGCTATTGGGCTCTATTGAATAATGAATGTTTTGAATTTTCTCCAAAAGTAAAGTAGTTGCAAACTCATCCTTTTAGAGACTTGTTTGGGCTCATGAGAGGAGTAGAAAAACATCAAAAATTTCAGTCCTGCACGATTCTACCAAGAAATGTGTGTTCATTCAAACCGCTGGTTTTTGATATTTTGGGCCCTATTGAATAATGAATGTTTTGAATTTTCTCCAAAAGTAAAGTAGTTGCAAACTCATCCTTTTAGAAACTTGTTTGGGCTGTTGAGAGGAGTAAAAAACCATCAAAAATTTCAATCCTGCATGATTCTACCATGAAATGTGATTCTTCATTCAAAACCTGATTTTTGCTATTGGGCTCTATTGAATAATGAATGTTTTGAATTTTCTCCAAAAGTAAAGTAGTTGCAAACTCATCCTTTTAGAAACTTGTTTGGGCTGTTGAGAGGAGTAAAAAACCATCAAAAATTTCAATCCTGCATGATTTTACCAAGAAATGTGATTCTTCATTCAAAACCTGATTTTTGCTATTGGGCTCTAATGAATAGTGAATGTTTTGAATTTTCTCCAAAAGTAAAGTAGTTGCAAACTCATGCTTTTAGAGACTTGTTTGGGCTCATGAGAGGAGTAGAAAAACATCAAAAATTTCAGTCCTGCATGATTCTACCAAGAAATGTGTGTTCATTGAAACCGCTGGTTTTTGATAGTTTGGGCCCTATTGAATAATGAATGTTTTGAATTTTCTCCAAAAGTAAAGTAGTTGCAAACTCATCCTTTTAGAAACTTGTTTGGGCTGTTGAGAGGAGTAAAAAACCATCAAAAATTTCAATCCTGCATGATTTTACCAAGAAATGTGATTCTTCATTCAAGACCTGATTTTTGCTATTGGGCTCTATTGAATAATGAATGTTTTGAATTTTCTCCAAAAGTAAAGTAGTTGCAAACTCATGCTTTTAGAGACTTGTTTGGGCTCATGAGAGGAGTAGAAAAACATCAAAAATTTCAGTCCTGCATGATTCTACCAAGAAATGTGTGTTCATTGAAACCGCTGGTTTTTGATAGTTTGGGCCCTATTGAATAATGAATGTTTTGAATTTTCTCCAAAAGTAAAGTAGTTGCAAACTCATCCTTTTAGAAACTTGTTTGGGCTGTTGAGAGGAGTAAAAAACCATCAAAAATTTCAATCCTGCATGATTCTACCAAGAAATGTGATTATTCATTCAAAACGCTGGTTTTTGCTATTGGGCTCTATTGAATAATGAATGTTTTGAATTTTCTCCAAAAGTAAAGTAGTTGCAAACTCATCCTTTTAGAGACTTGTTTGGGCTCATGAGAGGAGTAGAAAAAAATCCAAAATTTCAGTTCTGCACGATTCTACCAAGAAATGTGTGTTCATTCAAACCGCTGGTTTTTGATATTTTGGGCCCTATTGAATAATGAATGTTTTGAATTTTCTCCAAAAGTAAAGTAGTTGCAAACTCATGCTTTTAGAGACTTGTTTGGGCTCATGAGAGGAGTAGAAAAACATCAAAAATTTCAGTCCTGCATGATTCTACCAAGAAATGTGTGTTCATTGAAACCGTTGGTTTTTGATAGTTTGGGCCCTATTGAATAATGAATGTTTTGAATTTTCTCCAAAAGTAAAGTAGTTGCAAACTCATCCTTTCAGAAACTTGTTTGGGCTGTTGAGAGGAGTAAAAAACCATCAAAAATTTCAATCCTGCATGATTTTACCAAGAAATGTGATTCTTCATTCAAAACCTGATTTTTGCTATTGGGCTCTATTGAATAATGAATGTTTTGAATTTTCTCCAAAAGTAAAGTAGTTGCAAACTCATGCTTTTAGAGACTTGTTTGGGCTCATGAGAGGAGTAGAAAAACATCAAAAATTTCAGTCCTGCATGATTCTACCAAGAAATGTGTGTTCATTGAAACCGCTGGTTTTTGATAGTTTGGGCCCTATTGAATAATGAATGTTTTGAATTTTCTCCAAAAGTAAAGTAGTTGCAAACTCATCCTTTTAGAAACTTGTTTGGGCTGTTGAGAGGAGTAAAAAACCATCAAAAATTTCAATCCTGCATGATTTTACCAAGAAATGTGATTCTTCATTCAAAACCTGATTTTTGCTATTGGGCTCTATTGAATAATGAATGTTTTGAATTTTTTCCAAAAGTAAAGTAGTTGCAAACTCATGCTTTTAGAGACTTGTTTGGGCTCATGAGAGGAGTAGAAAAACATCAAAAATTTCAGTCCTGCATGATTCTACCAAAAAATGTGTGTTCATTGAAACCGCTGGTTTTTGATAGTTTGGGCCCTATTGAATAATGAATGTTTTGAATTTTCTCCAAAAGTAAAGTAGTTGCAAACTCATCCTTTTAGAAACTTGTTTGGGCTGTTGAGAGGAGTAAAAAACCATCAAAAATTTCAATGCAGCATGATTCTACCAAGAAATGTGATTCTTCATTCAAAACCTGATTTTTGCTATTGGGCTCTAGTGAAAAGTGAATGTTTTGAATTTTCTCCAAAAGTAAAGTAGTTGCAAACTCATGCTTTTAGAGACTTGTTTGGGCTCATGAGAGGAGTAGAAAAACATCAAAAATTTCAGTCCTGCATGATTCTACTAAGAAATGTGTGTTCATTCAAACCGCTGGTTTTTGATAGTTTGGGCCCTATTGAATAATGAATGTTTTGAATTTTCTCCAAAAGTAAAGTAGTTGCAAACTCATCCTTTTAGAAACTTGTTTGGGCTGTTGAGAGGAGTAAAAAACCATCAAAAATTTCAATCCAGCATGATTTTACCAAGAAATGTGATTCTTCATTCAAAACCTGATTTTTGCTATTGGGCTCTATTGAATAATGAATGTTTTGAATTTTCTCCAAAAGTAAAGTAGTTGCAAACTCATGCTTTTAGAGACTTGTTTGGGCTCATGAGAGGAGTAGAAAAACATCAAAAATTTCAGTCCTGCATGATTCTACCAAGAAATATGTGTTCATTGAAACCGCTGGTTTTTGATAGTTTGGACCCTATTGAATAATGAATGTTTTGAATTTTCTCCAAAAGTAAAGTAGTTGCAAACTCATCCTTTTAGAAACTTGTTTGGGCTGTTGAGAGGAGTAAAAAACCATCAAAAATTTCAATCCTGCATGATTCTACCAAGAAATGTGATTCTTCATTCAAAACGCTGGTTTTTGCTATTGGGCTCTGTTGAATAATGAATGTTTTGAATTTTCTCCAAAAGTAAAGTAGTTGCAAACTCATCCTTTTAGAGACTTGTTTGGGCTCATGAGAGGAGTAGAAAAACATCAAAAATTTCAGTCCTGCACGATTCTACCAAGAAATGTGTGTTCATTCAAACCGCTGGTTTTTGATATTTTGGGCCCTATTGAATAATGAATGTTTTGAATTTTCTCCAAAAGTAAAGTAGTTGCAAACTCATCCTTTTAGAAACTTGTTTGGGCTGTTGAGAGGAGTAAAAAACCATCAAAAATTTCAATCCTGCATGATTCTACCAAGAAATGTGATTCTTCATTCAAAACCTGATTTTTGCTATTGGGCTCTATTGAATAATGAATGTTTTGAATTTTCTCCAAAAGTAAAGTAGTTGCAAACTCATGCTTTTAGAGACTTGTTTGGGCTCATGAGAGGAGTAGAAAAACATCAAAAATTTCAGTCCTGCATGATTCTACCAAGAAATGTGTGTTCATTGAAACCGCTGGTTTTTGATAGTTTGGGCCCTATTGAATAATGAATGTTTTGAATTTTCTCCAAAAGTAAAGTAGTTGCAAACTCATCCTTTTAGAAACTTGTTTGGGCTGTTGAGAGGAGTAAAAAACCATCAAAAATTTCAATCCTGCATGATTCTACCAAGAAATGTGATTCTTCATTCAAAACCTGATTTTTGCTATTGGGCTCTAGTGAAAAGTGAATGTTTTGAATTTTCTCCAAAAGTAAAGTAGTTGCAAACTCATGCCTTTAGAGACTTGTTTGGGCTCATGAGAGGAGTAGAAAAACATCAAAAATTTCAGTCCTGCATGATTCTACCAAGAAATGTGTGTTCATTGAAACCGCTGGTTTTTGATAGTTTGGGCCCTATTGAATAATGAATGTTTTGAATTTTCTCCAAAAGTAAAGTAGTTGCAAACTCATCCTTTTAGAAACTTGTTTGGGCTGTTGAGAGGAGTAAAAAACCATCAAAAATTTCAATCCTGCATGATTCTACCAAGAAATGTGATTCTTCATTCAAAACGCTGGTTTTTGCTATTGGGCTCTATTGAATAATGAATGTTTTGAATTTTCTCCAAAAGTAAAGTAGTTGCAAACTCATCCTTTTAGAGACTTGTTTGGGCTCATGAGAGGAGTAGAAAAACATCAAAAATTTCAGTCCTGCACGATTCTACCAAGAAATGTGTGTTCATTCAAACCGCTGGTTTTTGATATTTTGGGCCATATTGAATAATGAATGTTTTGAATTTTCTCCAAAAGTAAAGTAGTTGCAAACTCATCCTTTTAGAAACTTGTTTGGGCTGTTGAGAGGAGTAAAAAACCATCAAAAATTTCAATCCTGCATGATTTTACCAAGAAATGTGATTCTTCATTCAAAACCTGATTTTTGCTATTGGGCTCTATTGAATAATGAATGTTTTGAATTTTTTCCAAAAGTAAAGTAGTTGCAAACTCATGCTTTTAGAGACTTGTTTGGGCTCATGAGAGGAGTAGAAAAACATCAAAAATTTCAGTCCTGCATGATTCTACCAAGAAATGTGTGTTCATTGAAACCGCTGGTTTTTGATAGTTTGGGCCCTATTGAATAATGAATGTTTTGAATTTTCTCCAAAAGTAAAGTAGTTGCAAACTCATCCTTTTAGAAACTTGTTTGGGCTGCTGAGAGGAGTAAAAAACCATCAAAAATTTCAATCCTGCATGATTCTACCAAGAAATGTGAATCTTCATTCAAAACCTGATTTTTGCTATTGGGCTCTATTGAATAATGAATGTTTTGAATTTTCTCCAAAAGTAAAGTAGTTGCAAACTCATGCTTTTAGAGACTTGTTTGGGCTCATGAGAGGAGTAGAAAAACATCAAAAATTTCAGTCCTGCATGATTCTACCAAGAAATGTGTGTTCATTGAAACCGCTGGTTTTTGATAGTTTGGGCCCTATTGAATAATGAATGCTTTGAATTTTCTCCAAAAGTAAAGTAGTTGCAAACTCATCCTTTTAGAAACTTGTTTGGGCTGTTGAGAGGAGTAAAAAACCATCAAAAATTTCAATGCAGCATGATTCTACCAAGAAATGTGATTCTTCATTCAAAACCTGATTTTTGCTATTGGGCTCTAGTGAAAAGTGAATGTTTTGAATTTTCTCCAAAAGTAAAGTAGTTGCAAACTCATGCTTTTAGAGACTTGTTTGGGCTCATGAGAGGAGTAGAAAAACATCAAAAATTTCAGTCCTGCATGATTCTACCAAGAAATGTGTGTTCATTGAAACCGCTGGTTTTTGATAGTTTGGGCCCTATTGAATAATGAATGTTTTGAATTTTCTCCAAAAGTAAAGTAGTTGCAAACTCATCCTTTTAGAAACTTGTTTGGGCTGTTGAGAGGAGTAAAAAACCATCAAAAATTTCAATCCTGCATGATTTTACCAAGAAATGTGATTCTTCATTCAAAACCTGATTTTTGCTATTGGGCTCTATTGAATAATGAATGTTTTGAATTTTCTCCAAAAGTAAAGTAGTTGCAAACTCATGCTTTTAGAGACTTGTTTGGGCTCATGAGAGGAGTAGAAAAACATCAAAAATTTCAGTCCTGCATGATTCTACCAAGAAATGTGTGTTCATTGAAACCGCTGGTTTTTGATAGTTTGGGCCCTATTGAATAATGAATGTTTTGTATTTTCTCCAAAAGTAAAGTAGTTGCAAACTCATCCTTTTAGAAACTTGTTTGGGCTGTTGAGAGGAGTAAAAAACCATCAAAAATTTCAATCCTGCATGATTTTACCAAGAAATGTGATTCTTCATTCAAAACCTGATTTTTGCTATTGGGCTCTATTGAATAATGAATGTTTTGAATTTTTTCCAAAAGTAAAGTAGTTGCAAACTCATGCTTTTAGAGACTTGTTTGGGCTCATGAGAGGAGTAGAAAAACATCAAAAATTTCAGTCCTGCATGATTCTACCAAGAAATGTGTGTTCATTGAAACCGCTGGTTTTTGATAGTTTGGGCCCTATTGAATAATGAATGTTTTGAATTTTCTCCAAAAGTAAAGTAGTTGCAAACTCATCCTTTTAGAAACTTGTTTGGGCTGTTGAGAGGAGTAAAAAACCATCAAAAATTTCAATCCTGCATGATTCTACCAAGAAATGTGAATCTTCATTCAAAACCTGATTTTTGCTATTGGGCTCTATTGAATAATGAATGTTTTGAATTTTCTCCAAAAGTAAAGTAGTTGCAAACTCATGCTTTTAGAGACTTGTTTGGGCTCATGAGAGGAGTAGAAAAACATCAAAAATTTCAGTCCTGCATGATTCTACCAAGAAATGTGTGTTCATTGAAACCGCTGGTTTTTGATAGTTTGGGCCCTATTGAATAATGAATGTTTTGAATTTTCTCCAAAAGTAAAGTAGTTGCAAACTCATCCTTTTAGAAACTTGTTTGGGCTGTTGAGAGGAGTAAAAAACCATCAAAAATTTCAATGCAGCATGATTCTACCAAGAAATGTGATTCTTCATTCAAAACCTGATTTTTGCTATTGGGCTCTAGTGAAAAGTGAATGTTTTGAATTTTCTCCAAAAGTAAAGTAGTTGCAAACTCATGCTTTTAGAGACTTGTTTGGGCTCATGAGAGGAGTAGAAAAACATCAAAAATTTAAGTCCTGCATGATTCTACCAAGAAATGTGTGTTCATTGAAACCGCTGGTTTTTGATAGTTTGGGCCCTATTGAATAATGAATGTTTTGAATTTTCTCCAAAAGTAAAGTAGTTGCAAACTCATCCTTTTAGAAACTTGTTTGGGCTGTTGAGAGGAGTAAAAAACCATCAAAAATTTCAATCCTGCATGATTCTACCAAGAAATGTGATTCTTCATTCAAAACGCTGGTTTTTGCTATTGGGCTCTATTGAATAATGAATGTTTTGAATTTTCTCCAAAAGTAAAGTAGTTGCAAACTCATCCTTTTAGAGACTTGTTTGGGCTCATGAGAGGAGTAGAAAAACATCAAAAATTTCAGTCCTGCATGATTCTACCAAGAAATGTGTGTTCATTCAAACCGCTGGTTTTTGATATTTTGGGCCCTATTGAATAATGAATGTTTTGAATTTTCTCCAAAAGTAAAGTAGTTGCAAACTCATCCTTTTAGAAACTTGTTTGGGCTGTTGAGAGGAGTAAAAAACCATCAAAAATTTCAATCCTGCATGATTCTACCAAGAAATGTGATTCTTCATTCAAAACCTGATTTTTGCTATTGGGCTCTATTGAATAATGAATGTTTTGAATTTTCTCCAAAAGTAAAGTAGTTGAAAACTCATGCTTTTAGAGACTTGTTTGGGCTCATGAGAGGAGTAGAAAAACATCAAAAATTTCAGTCCTGCATGATTCTACCAAGAAAAGTGTGTTCATTCAAACCGCTGGTTTTTGATAGTTTGGGCCCTATTGAATAATGAATGTTTTGAATTTTCTCCAAAAGTAAAGTAGTTGCAAACTCATCCTTTTAGAAACTTGTTTGGGCTGTTGAGAGGAGTAAAAAACCATCAAAAATTTCAATCCTGCATGTTTTTACCAAGAAATGTGATTCTTCATTCAAAACCTGATTTTTGCTATTGGGCTCTATTGAATAATGAATGTTTTGAATTTTCTCCAAAAGTAAAGTAGTTGCAAACTCATGCTTTTAGAGACTTGTTTGGGCTCATGAGAGGAGTAGAAAAACATCAAAAATTTCAGTCCTGCATGATTCTACCAAGAAATGTGTGTTCATTGAAACCGCTGGTTTTTGATAGTTTGGGCCCTATTGAATAATGAATGTTTTGAATTTTCTCCAAAAGTAAAGTAGTTGCAAACTCATCCTTTTAGAAACTTGTTTGGGCTGTTGAGAGGAGTAAAAAACCATCAAAAATTTCAATCCTGCATGATTTTACCAAGAAATGTGATTCTTCATTCAAAACCTGATTTTTGCTATTGGGCTCTATTGAATAATGAATGTTTTGAATTTTCTCCAAAAGTAAAGTAGTTGCAAACTCATGCTTTTAGAGACTTGTTTGGGCTCATGAGAGGAGTAGAAAAACATCAAAAATTTCAGTCCTGCATGATTCTACCAAGAAATGTGTGTTCATTGAAACCGCTGGTTTTTGATAGTTTGGGCCCTATTGAATAATGAATGTTTTGAATTTTCTCCAAAAGTAAAGTAGTTGCAAACTCATCCTTTTAGAAACTTGTTTGGGCTGTTGAGAGGAGTAAAAAACCATCAAAAATTTCAATCCTGCATGATTCTACCAAGAAATGTGATTCTTCATTCAAAACCTGATTTTTGCTATTGGGCTCTATTGAATAATGAATGTTTTGAATTTTCTCCAAAAGTAAAGTAGTTGCAAACTCATGCTTTTAGAGACTTGTTTGGGCTCATGAGAGGAGTAGAAAAACATCAAAAATTTCAGTCCTGCATAATTCTACCAAGAAATGTGTGTTCATTGAAACCGCTGGTTTTTGATAGTTTGGGCCCTATTGAATAATGAATGTTTTGAATTTTCTCCAAAAGTAAAGTAGTTGCAAACTCATCCTTTTAGAAACTTGTTTGGGCTGTTGAGAGGAGTAAAAAACCATCAAAAATTTCAATCCTGCATGATTTTACCAAGAAATGCGATTCTTCATTCAAAACCTGATTTTTGCTATTGGGCTCTATTGAATAGTGAATGTTTTGAATTTTCTCCAAAAGTAAAGTAGTTGCAAACTCATGCTTTTAGAGACTTGTTTGGGCTCATGAGAGGAGTAGAAAAACATCAAAAATTTCAGTCCTGCATGATTCTACCAAGAAATGTGTGTTCATTGAAACCGCTGGTTTTTGATAGTTTGGGCCCTATTGAATAATGAATGTTTTGAATTTTCTCCAAAAGTAAAGTAGTTGCAAACTCATCCTTTTAGAAACTTGTTTGGGCTGTTGAGAGGAGTAAAAAACCATCAAAAATTTCAATCCTGCATGATTTTACCAAGAAATGTGATTCTTCATTCAAAACCTGATTTTTGCTATTGGGCTCTATTGAATAATGAATGTTTTGAATTTTCTCCAAAAGTAAAGTAGTTGCAAACTCATGCTTTTAGAGACTTGTTTGGGCTCATGAGAGGAGTAGAAAAACATCAAAAATTTCAGTCCTGCATGATTCTACCAAGAAATGTGTGTTCACTGAAACCGCTGGTTTTTGATAGTTTGGGCCCTATTGAATAATGAATGTTTTGAATTTTCTCCAAAAGTAAAGTAGTTGCAAACTCATCCTTTTAGAAACTTGTTTGGGCTGTTGAGAGGAGTAAAAAACCATCAAAAATTTCAATCCTGCATGATTCTACCAAGAAATGTGATTCTTCATTCAAAACCTGATTTTTGCTATTGGGCTCTATTGAATAATGAATGTTTTGAATTTTCTCCAAAAGTAAAGTAGTTGCAAACTCATGCTTTTAGAGACTTGTTTGGGCTCATGAGAGGAGTAGAAAAACATCAAAAATTTCAGTCCTGCATGATTCTACCAAGAAATGTGTGTTCATTGAAACCGCTGGTTTTTGATAGTTTGGGCCCTATTGAATAATGAATGTTTTGAATTTTCTCCAAAAGTAAAGTAGTTGCAAACTCATCCTTTTAGAAACTTGTTTGGGCTGTTGAGAGGAGTAAAAAACCATCAAAAATTTCAATCCTGCATGATTTTACCAAGAAATGTGATTCTTCATTCAAAACCTGATTTTTGCTATTGGGCTCTATTGAATAGTGAATGTTTTGAATTTTCTCCAAAAGTAAAGTAGTTGCAAACTCATGCTTTTAGAGACTTGTTTGGGCTCATGAGAGGAGTAGAAAAACATCAAAAATTTCAGTCCTGCATGATTCTACCAAGAAATGTGTGTTCATTGAAACCGCTGGTTTTTGATAGTTTGGGCCCTATTGAATAATGAATGTTTTGAATTTTCTCCAAAAGTAAAGTAGTTGCAAACTCATCCTTTTAGAAACTTGTTTGGGCTGTTGAGAGGAGTAAAAAACCATCAAAAATTTCAATCCTGCATGATTCTACCAAGAAATGTGATTATTCATTCAAAATGCTGGTTTTTGCTATTGGGCTCTATTGAATAATGAATGTTTTGAATTTTCTCCAAAAGTAAAGTAGTTGCAAACTCATCCTTTTAGAGACTTGTTTGGGCTCATGAGAGGAGTAGAAAAAAATCCAAAATTTCAGTTCTGCACGATTGTACCAAGAAATGTGTGTTCATTCAAACCGCTGGTTTTTGATATTTTGGGCCCTATTGAATAATGAATGTTTTGAATTTTCTCCAAAAGTAAAGTAGTTGCAAACTCATGCTTTTAGAGACTTGTTTGGGCTCATGAGAGGAGTAGAAAAACATCAAAACTTTCAGTCCTGCATGATTCTACCAAGAAATGTGTGTTCATTGAAACCATTGGTTTTTGATAGTTTGGGCCCTATTGAATAATGAATGTTTTGAATTTTCTCCAAAAGTAAAGTAGTTGCAAACTCATCCTTTTAGAAACTTGTTTGGGCTGTTGAGAGGAGTAAAAAACCATCAAAAATTTCAATCCTGCATGATTTTACCAAGAAATGTGATTCTTCATTCAAAACCTGATTTTTGCTATTGGGCTCTATTGAATAATGAAT
The DNA here is from genome assembly GCF_039654945.1 of Dendrobates tinctorius. Classification (NCBI taxonomy): domain Eukaryota; kingdom Metazoa; phylum Chordata; class Amphibia; order Anura; family Dendrobatidae; genus Dendrobates; species Dendrobates tinctorius. Next base: position 2,267,600 of record NW_027361744.1, on the reverse strand, counting down.
GTTTTGCATTTTCTCCAAAAGTAAAGTAGTTGCAAACTCATGCTTTTAGAGACTTGTTTGGGCTCATGAGAGGAGTAGAAAAACATCAAAAATTTCAGTCCTGCATGATTCTACCAAGAAATGTGTGTTCATTGAAACCGCTGGTTTTTGATAGTTTGGGCCCTATTGAATAATGAATGTTTTGAATTTTCTCCAAAAGTAAAGTAGTTGCAAACTCATCCTTTTAGAAACTTGTTTGGGCTGTTGAGAGGAGTAAAAAACCATCAAAAATTTCAATCCTGCATGATTTTACCAAGAAATGTGATTCTTCATTCAAAACCTGATTTTTGCTATTGGGCTCTATTGAATAATGAATGTTTTGAATTTTTTCCAAAAGTAAAGTAGTTGCAAACTCATGCTTTTAGAGACTTGTTTGGGCTCATGAGAGGAGTAGAAAAACATCAAAAATTTCAGTCCTGCATGATTCTACCAAGAAATGTGTGTTCATTGAAACCGCTGGTTTTTGATAGTTTGGGCCCTATTGAATAATGAATGTTTTGAATTTTCTCCAAAAGTAAAGTAGTTGCAAACTCATGCTTTTAGAGACTTGTTTGGGCTCATGAGAGGAGTAGAAAAACATCAAAACTTTCAGTCCTGCATGATTCTACCAAGAAATGTGTGTTCATTGAAACCATTGGTTTTTGATAGTTTGGGCCCTATTGAATAATGAATGTTTTGAATTTTCTCCAAAAGTAAAGTAGTTGCAAACTCATCCTTTTAGAAACTTGTTTGGGCTGTTGAGAGGAGTAAAAAACCATCAAAAATTTCAATCCTGCATGATTTTACCAAGAAATGTGATTCTTCATTCAAAACCTGATTTTTGCTATTGGGCTCTATTGAATAATGAATGTTTTGCATTTTCTCCAAAAGTAAAGTAGTTGCAAACTCATGCTTTTAGAGACTTGTTTGGGCTCATGAGAGGAGTAGAAAAACATCAAAAATTTCAGTCCTGCATGATTCTACCAAGAAATGTGTGTTCATTGAAACCGCTGGTTTTTGATAGTTTGGGCCCTATTGAATAATGAATGTTTTGAATTTTCTCCAAAAGTAAAGTAGTTGCAAACTCATCCTTTTAGAAACTTGTTTGGGCTGTTGAGAGGAGTAAAAAACCATCAAAAATTTCAATCCCGCATGATTTTACCAAGAAATGTGATTCTTCATTCAAAACCTGATTTTTGCTATTGGGCTCTATTGAATAATGAATGTTTTGAATTTTTTCCAAAAGTAAAGTAGTTGCAAACTCATGCTTTTAGAGACTTGTTTGGGCTCATGAGAGGAGTAGAAAAACATCAAAAATTTCAGTCCTGCATGATTCTACCAAGAAATGTGTGTTCATTGAAACCGCTGGTTTTTGATAGTTTGGGCCCTATTGAATAATGAATGTTTTGAATTTTCTCCAAAAGTAAAGTAGTTGCAAACTCATCCTTTTAGAAACTTGTTTGGGCTGTTGAGAGGAGTAAAAAACCATCAAAAATTTCAATCCTGCATGATTCTACCAAGAAATGTGAATCTTCATTCAAAACCTGATTTTTGCTATTGGGCTCTATTGAATAATGAATGTTTTGAATTTTCTCCAAAAGTAAAGTAGTTGCAAACTCATGCTTTTAGAGACTTGTTTGGGCTCATGAGAGGAGTAGAAAAACATCAAAAATTTCAGTCCTGCATGATTCTACCAAGAAATGTGTGTTCATTGAAACCGCTGGTTTTTGATAGTTTGGGCCCTATTGAATAATGAATGTTTTGAATTTTCTCCAAAAGTAAAGTAGTTGCAAACTCATCCTTTTAGAAACTTGTTTGGGCTGTTGAGAGGAGTAAAAAACCATCAAAAATTTCAATGCAGCATGATTCTACCAAGAAATGTGATTCTTCATTCAAAACCTGATTTTTGCTATTGGGCTCTAGTGAAAAGTGAATGTTTTGAATTTTCTCCAAAAGTAAAGTAGTTGCAAACTCATGCTTTTAGAGACTTGTTTGGGCTCATGAGAGGAGTAGAAAAACATCAAAAATTTCAGTCCTGCATGATTCTACCAAGAAATGTGTGTTCATTGAAACCGCTGGTTTTTGATAGTTTGGGCCCTATTGAATAATGAATGTTTTGAATTTTCTCCAAAAGTAAAGTAGTTGCAAACTCATCCTTTTAGAAACTTGTTTGGGCTGTTGAGAGGAGTAAAAAACCATCAAAAATTTCAATCCTGCATGATTCTACCAAGAAATGTGATTCTTCATTCAAAACGCTGGTTTTTGCTATTGGGCTCTATTGAATAATGAATGTTTTGAATTTTCTCCAAAAGTAAAGTAGTTGCAAACTCATCCTTTTAGAGACTTGTTTGGGCTCATGAGAGGAGTAGAAAAACATCAAAAATTTCAGTCCTGCACGATTCTACCAAGAAATGTGTGTTCATTCAAACCGCTGGTTTTTGATATTTTGGGCCCTATTGAATAATGAATGTTTTGAATTTTCTCCAAAAGTAAAGTAGTTGCAAACTCATCCTTTTAGAAACTTGTTTGGGCTGTTGAGAGGAGTAAAAAACCATCAAAAATTTCAATCCTGCATGATTCTACCATGAAATGGAGCAAGTTCAGAAAAGAGCGACCAGAATGGTGACCGGTCTGCAAACCCTGTCTTATGAGGAAAGGTTGCAGGATTTGGGAATGTTTAGTTTGCAAAAGAGAAGACTGAGAGGAGACTTAATAGCTGTCTACAAATATCTAAAGGGCTGTCACATTGTAGAAGGATCAACTTTATTCTCATTTGCACAAGGAAAGACTAGAAGCAATGGGATGAAGCTGAATGGGAGGAGACACAGATTAGATATTAGAAAAAACTTTTTGACAGTTAGAGTGATCAATGAGTGGAACAGGCTGCCACGAGAAGTGGTGAGTTCTCCTTCAATGGAAGTCTTCAAACAGAGGCTGGACAGACATCTAACTGGGATGATTTAGCGAATCCTGCTTTGAGCAGGGGGTTGGACCAGATGGCCCAGGAGGTCCCTTCCAACTCTACGATTCTATGATTCTATGAAATGTGATTCTTCATTCAAAACCTGATTTTTGCTATTGGGCTCTATTGAATAATGAATGTTTTGAATTTTCTCCAAAAGTAAAGTAGTTGCAAACTCATCCTTTTAGAAACTTGTTTGGGCTGTTGAGAGGAGTAAAAAACCATCAAAAATTTCAATCCTGCATGATTTTACCAAGAAATGTGATTCTTCATTCAAAACCTGATTTTTGCTATTGGGCTCTAATGAATAGTGAATGTTTTGAATTTTCTCCAAAAGTAAAGTAGTTGCAAACTCATGCTTTTAGAGACTTGTTTGGGCTCATGAGAGGAGTAGAAAAACATCAAAAATTTCAGTCCTGCATGATTCTACCAAGAAATGTGTGTTCATTGAAACCGCTGGTTTTTGATAGTTTGGGCCCTATTGAATAATGAATGTTTTGAATTTTCTCCAAAAGTAAAGTAGTTGCAAACTCATCCTTTTAGAAACTTGTTTGGGCTGTTGAGAGGAGTAAAAAACCATCAAAAATTTCAATCCTGCATGATTTTACCAAGAAATGTGATTCTTCATTCAAGACCTGATTTTTGCTATTGGGCTCTATTGAATAATGAATGTTTTGAATTTTCTCCAAAAGTAAAGTAGTTGCAAACTCATGCTTTTAGAGACTTGTTTGGGCTCATGAGAGGAGTAGAAAAACATCAAAAATTTCAGTCCTGCATGATTCTACCAAGAAATGTGTGTTCATTGAAACCGCTGGTTTTTGATAGTTTGGGCCCTATTGAATAATGAATGTTTTGAATTTTCTCCAAAAGTAAAGTAGTTGCAAACTCATCCTTTTAGAAACTTGTTTGGGCTGTTGAGAGGAGTAAAAAACCATCAAAAATTTCAATCCTGCATGATTTTACCAAGAAATGTGATTCTTCATTCAAAACCTGATTTTTGCTATTGGGCTCTATTGAATAATGAATGTTTTGAATTTTCTCCAAAAGTAAAGTAGTTGCAAACTCATGCTTTTAGAGTCTTGTTTGGGCTCATGAGAGGAGTAGAAAAACATCAAAAATTTCAGTCCTGCATGATTCTACCAAGAAATGTGTGTTCATTGAAACCGCTGGTTTTTGATAGTTTGGGCCCTATTGAATAATGAATGTTTTGAATTTTCTCCAAAAGTAAAGTAGTTGCAAACTCATCCTTTTAGAAACTTGTTTGGGCTGTTGAGAGGAGTAAAAAACCATCAAAAATTTCAATCCTGCATGATTCTACCAAGAAATGTGATTATTCATTCAAAACGCTGGTTTTTGCTATTGGGCTCTATTGAATAATGAATGTTTTGAATTTTCTCCAAAAGTAAAGTAGTTGCAAACTCATCCTTTTAGAGACTTGTTTGGGCTCATGAGAGGAGTAGAAAAAAATCCAAAATTTCAGTTCTGCACGATTCTACCAAGAAATGTGTGTTCATTCAAACCGCTGGTTTTTGATATTTTGGGCCCTATTGAATAATGAATGTTTTGAATTTTCTCCAAAAGTAAAGTAGTTGCAAACTCATGCTTTTAGAGACTTGTTTGGGCTCATGAGAGGAGTAGAAAAACATCAAAAATTTCAGTCCTGCATGATTCTACCAAGAAATGTGTGTTCATTGAAACCGCTGGTTTTTGATAGTTTGGGCCCTATTGAATAATGAATGCTTTGAATTTTCTCCAAAAGTAAAGTAGTTGCAAACTCATCCTTTTAGAAACTTGTTTGGGCTGTTGAGAGGAGTAAAAAACCATCAAAAATTTCAATGCAGCATGATTCTACCAAGAAATGTGATTCTTCATTCAAAACCTGATTTTTGCTATTGGGCTCTAGTGAAAAGTGAATGTTTTGAATTTTCTCCAAAAGTAAAGTAGTTGCAAACTCATGCTTTTAGAGACTTGTTTGGGCTCATGAGAGGAGTAGAAAAACATCAAAAATTTCAGTCCTGCATGATTCTACCAAGAAATGTGTGTTCATTGAAACCGCTGGTTTTTGATAGTTTGGGCCCTATTGAATAATGAATGTTTTGAATTTTCTCCAAAAGTAAAGTAGTTGCAAACTCATCCTTTTAGAAACTTGTTTGGGCTGTTGAGAGGAGTAAAAAACCATCAAAAATTTCAATCCTGCATGATTTTACCAAGAAATGTGATTCTTCATTCAAAACCTGATTTTTGCTATTGGGCTCTATTGAATAATGAATGTTTTGAATTTTCTCCAAAAGTAAAGTAGTTGCAAACTCATGCTTTTAGAGACTTGTTTGGGCTCATGAGAGGAGTAGAAAAACATCAAAAATTTCAGTCCTGCATGATTCTACCAAGAAATGTGTGTTCATTGAAACCGCTGGTTTTTGATAGTTTGGGCCCTATTGAATAATGAATGTTTTGTATTTTCTCCAAAAGTAAAGTAGTTGCAAACTCATCCTTTTAGAAACTTGTTTGGGCTGTTGAGAGGAGTAAAAAACCATCAAAAATTTCAATCCTGCATGATTTTACCAAGAAATGTGATTCTTCATTCAAAACCTGATTTTTGCTATTGGGCTCTATTGAATAATGAATGTTTTGAATTTTTTCCAAAAGTAAAGTAGTTGCAAACTCATGCTTTTAGAGACTTGTTTGGGCTCATGAGAGGAGTAGAAAAACATCAAAAATTTCAGTCCTGCATGATTCTACCAAGAAATGTGTGTTCATTGAAACCGCTGGTTTTTGATAGTTTGGGCCCTATTGAATAATGAATGTTTTGAATTTTCTCCAAAAGTAAAGTAGTTGCAAACTCATCCTTTTAGAAACTTGTTTGGGCTGTTGAGAGGAGTAAAAAACCATCAAAAATTTCAATCCTGCATGATTCTACCAAGAAATGTGAATCTTCATTCAAAACCTGATTTTTGCTATTGGGCTCTATTGAATAATGAATGTTTTGAATTTTCTCCAAAAGTAAAGTAGTTGCAAACTCATGCTTTTAGAGACTTGTTTGGGCTCATGAGAGGAGTAGAAAAACATCAAAAATTTCAGTCCTGCATGATTCTACCAAGAAATGTGTGTTCATTGAAACCGCTGGTTTTTGATAGTTTGGGCCCTATTGAATAATGAATGTTTTGAATTTTCTCCAAAAGTAAAGTAGTTGCAAACTCATCCTTTTAGAAACTTGTTTGGGCTGTTGAGAGGAGTAAAAAACCATCAAAAATTTCAATGCAGCATGATTCTACCAAGAAATGTGATTCTTCATTCAAAACCTGATTTTTGCTATTGGGCTCTAGTGAAAAGTGAATGTTTTGAATTTTCTCCAAAAGTAAAGTAGTTGCAAACTCATGCTTTTAGAGACTTGTTTGGGCTCATGAGAGGAGTAGAAAAACATCAAAAATTTAAGTCCTGCATGATTCTACCAAGAAATGTGTGTTCATTGAAACCGCTGGTTTTTGATAGTTTGGGCCCTATTGAATAATGAATGTTTTGAATTTTCTCCAAAAGTAAAGTAGTTGCAAACTCATCCTTTTAGAAACTTGTTTGGGCTGTTGAGAGGAGTAAAAAACCATCAAAAATTTCAATCCTGCATGATTCTACCAAGAAATGTGATTCTTCATTCAAAACGCTGGTTTTTGCTATTGGGCTCTATTGAATAATGAATGTTTTGAATTTTCTCCAAAAGTAAAGTAGTTGCAAACTCATCCTTTTAGAGACTTGTTTGGGCTCATGAGAGGAGTAGAAAAACATCAAAAATTTCAGTCCTGCATGATTCTACCAAGAAATGTGTGTTCATTCAAACCGCTGGTTTTTGATATTTTGGGCCCTATTGAATAATGAATGTTTTGAATTTTCTCCAAAAGTAAAGTAGTTGCAAACTCATCCTTTTAGAAACTTGTTTGGGCTGTTGAGAGGAGTAAAAAACCATCAAAAATTTCAATCCTGCATGATTCTACCAAGAAATGTGATTCTTCATTCAAAACCTGATTTTTGCTATTGGGCTCTATTGAATAATGAATGTTTTGAATTTTCTCCAAAAGTAAAGTAGTTGAAAACTCATGCTTTTAGAGACTTGTTTGGGCTCATGAGAGGAGTAGAAAAACATCAAAAATTTCAGTCCTGCATGATTCTACCAAGAAAAGTGTGTTCATTCAAACCGCTGGTTTTTGATAGTTTGGGCCCTATTGAATAATGAATGTTTTGAATTTTCTCCAAAAGTAAAGTAGTTGCAAACTCATCCTTTTAGAAACTTGTTTGGGCTGTTGAGAGGAGTAAAAAACCATCAAAAATTTCAATCCTGCATGTTTTTACCAAGAAATGTGATTCTTCATTCAAAACCTGATTTTTGCTATTGGGCTCTATTGAATAATGAATGTTTTGAATTTTCTCCAAAAGTAAAGTAGTTGCAAACTCATGCTTTTAGAGACTTGTTTGGGCTCATGAGAGGAGTAGAAAAACATCAAAAATTTCAGTCCTGCATGATTCTACCAAGAAATGTGTGTTCATTGAAACCGCTGGTTTTTGATAGTTTGGGCCCTATTGAATAATGAATGTTTTGAATTTTCTCCAAAAGTAAAGTAGTTGCAAACTCATCCTTTTAGAAACTTGTTTGGGCTGTTGAGAGGAGTAAAAAACCATCAAAAATTTCAATCCTGCATGATTTTACCAAGAAATGTGATTCTTCATTCAAAACCTGATTTTTGCTATTGGGCTCTATTGAATAATGAATGTTTTGAATTTTCTCCAAAAGTAAAGTAGTTGCAAACTCATGCTTTTAGAGACTTGTTTGGGCTCATGAGAGGAGTAGAAAAACATCAAAAATTTCAGTCCTGCATGATTCTACCAAGAAATGTGTGTTCATTGAAACCGCTGGTTTTTGATAGTTTGGGCCCTATTGAATAATGAATGTTTTGAATTTTCTCCAAAAGTAAAGTAGTTGCAAACTCATCCTTTTAGAAACTTGTTTGGGCTGTTGAGAGGAGTAAAAAACCATCAAAAATTTCAATCCTGCATGATTCTACCAAGAAATGTGATTCTTCATTCAAAACCTGATTTTTGCTATTGGGCTCTATTGAATAATGAATGTTTTGAATTTTCTCCAAAAGTAAAGTAGTTGCAAACTCATGCTTTTAGAGACTTGTTTGGGCTCATGAGAGGAGTAGAAAAACATCAAAAATTTCAGTCCTGCATAATTCTACCAAGAAATGTGTGTTCATTGAAACCGCTGGTTTTTGATAGTTTGGGCCCTATTGAATAATGAATGTTTTGAATTTTCTCCAAAAGTAAAGTAGTTGCAAACTCATCCTTTTAGAAACTTGTTTGGGCTGTTGAGAGGAGTAAAAAACCATCAAAAATTTCAATCCTGCATGATTTTACCAAGAAATGCGATTCTTCATTCAAAACCTGATTTTTGCTATTGGGCTCTATTGAATAGTGAATGTTTTGAATTTTCTCCAAAAGTAAAGTAGTTGCAAACTCATGCTTTTAGAGACTTGTTTGGGCTCATGAGAGGAGTAGAAAAACATCAAAAATTTCAGTCCTGCATGATTCTACCAAGAAATGTGTGTTCATTGAAACCGCTGGTTTTTGATAGTTTGGGCCCTATTGAATAATGAATGTTTTGAATTTTCTCCAAAAGTAAAGTAGTTGCAAACTCATCCTTTTAGAAACTTGTTTGGGCTGTTGAGAGGAGTAAAAAACCATCAAAAATTTCAATCCTGCATGATTTTACCAAGAAATGTGATTCTTCATTCAAAACCTGATTTTTGCTATTGGGCTCTATTGAATAATGAATGTTTTGAATTTTCTCCAAAAGTAAAGTAGTTGCAAACTCATGCTTTTAGAGACTTGTTTGGGCTCATGAGAGGAGTAGAAAAACATCAAAAATTTCAGTCCTGCATGATTCTACCAAGAAATGTGTGTTCACTGAAACCGCTGGTTTTTGATAGTTTGGGCCCTATTGAATAATGAATGTTTTGAATTTTCTCCAAAAGTAAAGTAGTTGCAAACTCATCCTTTTAGAAACTTGTTTGGGCTGTTGAGAGGAGTAAAAAACCATCAAAAATTTCAATCCTGCATGATTCTACCAAGAAATGTGATTCTTCATTCAAAACCTGATTTTTGCTATTGGGCTCTATTGAATAATGAATGTTTTGAATTTTCTCCAAAAGTAAAGTAGTTGCAAACTCATGCTTTTAGAGACTTGTTTGGGCTCATGAGAGGAGTAGAAAAACATCAAAAATTTCAGTCCTGCATGATTCTACCAAGAAATGTGTGTTCATTGAAACCGCTGGTTTTTGATAGTTTGGGCCCTATTGAATAATGAATGTTTTGAATTTTCTCCAAAAGTAAAGTAGTTGCAAACTCATCCTTTTAGAAACTTGTTTGGGCTGTTGAGAGGAGTAAAAAACCATCAAAAATTTCAATCCTGCATGATTTTACCAAGAAATGTGATTCTTCATTCAAAACCTGATTTTTGCTATTGGGCTCTATTGAATAGTGAATGTTTTGAATTTTCTCCAAAAGTAAAGTAGTTGCAAACTCATGCTTTTAGAGACTTGTTTGGGCTCATGAGAGGAGTAGAAAAACATCAAAAATTTCAGTCCTGCATGATTCTACCAAGAAATGTGTGTTCATTGAAACCGCTGGTTTTTGATAGTTTGGGCCCTATTGAATAATGAATGTTTTGAATTTTCTCCAAAAGTAAAGTAGTTGCAAACTCATCCTTTTAGAAACTTGTTTGGGCTGTTGAGAGGAGTAAAAAACCATCAAAAATTTCAATCCTGCATGATTCTACCAAGAAATGTGATTATTCATTCAAAATGCTGGTTTTTGCTATTGGGCTCTATTGAATAATGAATGTTTTGAATTTTCTCCAAAAGTAAAGTAGTTGCAAACTCATCCTTTTAGAGACTTGTTTGGGCTCATGAGAGGAGTAGAAAAAAATCCAAAATTTCAGTTCTGCACGATTCTACCAAGAAATGTGTGTTCATTCAAACCGCTGGTTTTTGATATTTTGGGCCCTATTGAATAATGAATGTTTTGAATTTTCTCCAAAAGTAAAGTAGTTGCAAACTCATGCTTTTAGAGACTTGTTTGGGCTCATGAGAGGAGTAGAAAAACATCAAAACTTTCAGTCCTGCATGATTCTACCAAGAAATGTGTGTTCATTGAAACCATTGGTTTTTGATAGTTTGGGCCCTATTGAATAATGAATGTTTTGAATTTTCTCCAAAAGTAAAGTAGTTGCAAACTCATCCTTTTAGAAACTTGTTTGGGCTGTTGAGAGGAGTAAAAAACCATCAAAAATTTCAATCCTGCATGATTTTACCAAGAAATGTGATTCTTCATTCAAAACCTGATTTTTGCTATTGGGCTCTATTGAATAATGAATGTTTTGCATTTTCTCCAAAAGTAAAGTAGTTGCAAACTCATGCTTTTAGAGACTTGTTTGGGCTCATGAGAGGAGTAGAAAAACATCAAAAATTTCAGTCCTGCATGATTCTACCAAGAAATGTGTGTTCATTGAAACCGCTGGTTTTTGATAGTTTGGGCCCTATTGAATAATGAATGTTTTGAATTTTCTCCAAAAGTAAAGTAGTTGCAAACTCATCCTTTTAGAAACTTGTTTGGGCTGTTGAGAGGAGTAAAAAACCATCAAAAATTTCAATCCTGCATGATTTTACCAAGAAATGTGATTCTTCATTCAAAACCTGATTTTTGCTATTGGGCTCTATTGAATAATGAATGTTTTGAATTTTTTCCAAAAGTAAAGTAGTTGCAAACTCATGCTTTTAGAGACTTGTTTGGGCTCATGAGAGGAGTAGAAAAACATCAAAAATTTCAGTCCTGCATGATTCTACCAAGAAATGTGTGTTCATTGAAACCGCTGGTTTTTGATAGTTTGGGCCCTATTGAATAATGAATGTTTTGAATTTTCTCCAAAAGTAAAGTAGTTGCAAACTCATGCTTTTAGAGACTTGTTTGGGCTCATGAGAGGAGTAGAAAAACATCAAAACTTTCAGTCCTGCATGATTCTACCAAGAAATGTGTGTTCATTGAAACCATTGGTTTTTGATAGTTTGGGCCCTATTGAATAATGAATGTTTTGAATTTTCTCCAAAAGTAAAGTAGTTGCAAACTCATCCTTTTAGAAACTTGTTTGGGCTGTTGAGAGGAGTAAAAAACCATCAAAAATTTCAATCCTGCATGATTTTACCAAGAAATGTGATTCTTCATTCAAAACCTGATTTTTGCTATTGGGCTCTATTGAATAATGAATGTTTTGCATTTTCTCCAAAAGTAAAGTAGTTGCAAACTCATGCTTTTAGAGACTTGTTTGGGCTCATGAGAGGAGTAGAAAAACATCAAAAATTTCAGTCCTGCATGATTCTACCAAGAAATGTGTGTTCATTGAAACCGCTGGTTTTTGATAGTTTGGGCCCTATTGAATAATGAATGTTTTGAATTTTCTCCAAAAGTAAAGTAGTTGCAAACTCATCCTTTTAGAAACTTGTTTGGGCTGTTGAGAGGAGTAAAAAACCATCAAAAATTTCAATCCCGCATGATTTTACCAAGAAATGTGATTCTTCATTCAAAACCTGATTTTTGCTATTGGGCTCTATTGAATAATGAATGTTTTGAATTTTTTCCAAAAGTAAAGTAGTTGCAAACTCATGCTTTTAGAGACTTGTTTGGGCTCATGAGAGGAGTAGAAAAACATCAAAAATTTCAGTCCTGCATGATTCTACCAAGAAATGTGTGTTCATTGAAACCGCTGGTTTTTGATAGTTTGGGCCCTATTGAATAATGAATGTTTTGAATTTTCTCCAAAAGTAAAGTAGTTGCAAACTCATCCTTTTAGAAACTTGTTTGGGCTGTTGAGAGGAGTAAAAAACCATCAAAAATTTCAATCCTGCATGATTCTACCAAGAAATGTGAATCTTCATTCAAAACCTGATTTTTGCTATTGGGCTCTATTGAATAATGAATGTTTTGAATTTTCTCCAAAAGTAAAGTAGTTGCAAACTCATGCTTTTAGAGACTTGTTTGGGCTCATGAGAGGAGTAGAAAAACATCAAAAATTTCAGTCCTGCATGATTCTACCAAGAAATGTGTGTTCATTGAAACCGCTGGTTTTTGATAGTTTGGGCCCTATTGAATAATGAATGTTTTGAATTTTCTCCAAAAGTAAAGTAGTTGCAAACTCATCCTTTTAGAAACTTGTTTGGGCTGTTGAGAGGAGTAAAAAACCATCAAAAATTTCAATGCAGCATGATTCTACCAAGAAATGTGATTCTTCATTCAAAACCTGATTTTTGCTATTGGGCTCTAGTGAAAAGTGAATGTTTTGAATTTTCTCCAAAAGTAAAGTAGTTGCAAACTCATGCTTTTAGAGACTTGTTTGGGCTCATGAGAGGAGTAGAAAAACATCAAAAATTTCAGTCCTGCATGATTCTACCAAGAAATGTGTGTTCATTGAAACCGCTGGTTTTTGATAGTTTGGGCCCTATTGAATAATGAATGTTTTGAATTTTCTCCAAAAGTAAAGTAGTTGCAAACTCATCCTTTTAGAAACTTGTTTGGGCTGTTGAGAGGAGTAAAAAACCATCAAAAATTTCAATCCTGCATGATTCTACCAAGAAATGTGATTCTTCATTCAAAACGCTGGTTTTTGCTATTGGGCTCTATTGAATAATGAATGTTTTGAATTTTCTCCAAAAGTAAAGTAGTTGCAAACTCATCCTTTTAGAGACTTGTTTGGGCTCATGAGAGGAGTAGAAAAACATCAAAAATTTCAGTCCTGCACGATTCTACCAAGAAATGTGTGTTCATTCAAACCGCTGGTTTTTGATATTTTGGGCCCTATTGAATAATGAATGTTTTGAATTTTCTCCAAAAGTAAAGTAGTTGCAAACTCATCCTTTTAGAAACTTGTTTGGGCTGTTGAGAGGAGTAAAAAACCATCAAAAATTTCAATCCTGCATGATTCTACCATGAAATGGAGCAAGTTCAGAAAAGAGCGACCAGAATGGTGACCGGTCTGCAAACCCTGTCTTATGAGGAAAGGTTGCAGGATTTGGGAATGTTTAGTTTGCAAAAGAGAAGACTGAGAGGAGACTTAATAGCTGTCTACAAATATCTAAAGGGCTGTCACATTGTAGAAGGATCAACTTTATTCTCATTTGCACAAGGAAAGACTAGAAGCAATGGGATGAAGCTGAATGGGAGGAGACACAGATTAGATATTAGAAAAAACTTTTTGACAGTTAGAGTGATCAATGAGTGGAACAGGCTGCCACGAGAAGTGGTGAGTTCTCCTTCAATGGAAGTCTTCAAACAGAGGCTGGACAGACATCTAACTGGGATGATTTAGCGAATCCTGCTTTGAGCAGGGGGTTGGACCAGATGGCCCAGGAGGTCCCTTCCAACTCTACGATTCTATGATTCTATGAAATGTGATTCTTCATTCAAAACCTGATTTTTGCTATTGGGCTCTATTGAATAATGAATGTTTTGAATTTTCTCCAAAAGTAAAGTAGTTGCAAACTCATCCTTTTAGAAACTTGTTTGGGCTGTTGAGAGGAGTAAAAAACCATCAAAAATTTCAATCCTGCATGATTTTACCAAGAAATGTGATTCTTCATTCAAAACCTGATTTTTGCTATTGGGCTCTAATGAATAGTGAATGTTTTGAATTTTCTCCAAAAGTAAAGTAGTTGCAAACTCATGCTTTTAGAGACTTGTTTGGGCTCATGAGAGGAGTAGAAAAACATCAAAAATTTCAGTCCTGCATGATTCTACCAAGAAATGTGTGTTCATTGAAACCGCTGGTTTTTGATAGTTTGGGCCCTATTGAATAATGAATGTTTTGAATTTTCTCCAAAAGTAAAGTAGTTGCAAACTCATCCTTTTAGAAACTTGTTTGGGCTGTTGAGAGGAGTAAAAAACCATCAAAAATTTCAATCCTGCATGATTTTACCAAGAAATGTGATTCTTCATTCAAGACCTGATTTTTGCTATTGGGCTCTATTGAATAATGAATGTTTTGAATTTTCTCCAAAAGTAAAGTAGTTGCAAACTCATGCTTTTAGAGACTTGTTTGGGCTCATGAGAGGAGTAGAAAAACATCAAAAATTTCAGTCCTGCATGATTCTACCAAGAAATGTGTGTTCATTGAAACCGCTGGTTTTTGATAGTTTGGGCCCTATTGAATAATGAATGTTTTGAATTTTCTCCAAAAGTAAAGTAGTTGCAAACTCATCCTTTTAGAAACTTGTTTGGGCTGTTGAGAGGAGTAAAAAACCATCAAAAATTTCAATCCTGCATGATTTTACCAAGAAATGTGATTCTTCATTCAAAACCTGATTTTTGCTATTGGGCTCTATTGAATAATGAATGTTTTGAATTTTCTCCAAAAGTAAAGTAGTTGCAAACTCATGCTTTTAGAGTCTTGTTTGGGCTCATGAGAGGAGTAGAAAAACATCAAAAATTTCAGTCCTGCATGATTCTACCAAGAAATGTGTGTTCATTGAAACCGCTGGTTTTTGATAGTTTGGGCCCTATTGAATAATGAATGTTTTGAATTTTCTCCAAAAGTAAAGTAGTTGCAAACTCATCCTTTTAGAAACTTGTTTGGGCTGTTGAGAGGAGTAAAAAACCATCAAAAATTTCAATCCTGCATGATTCTACCAAGAAATGTGATTATTCATTCAAAACGCTGGTTTTTGCTATTGGGCTCTATTGAATAATGAATGTTTTGAATTTTCTCCAAAAGTAAAGTAGTTGCAAACTCATCCTTTTAGAGACTTGTTTGGGCTCATGAGAGGAGTAGAAAAAAATCCAAAATTTCAGTTCTGCACGATTCTACCAAGAAATGTGTGTTCATTCAAACCGCTGGTTTTTGATATTTTGGGCCCTATTGAATAATGAATGTTTTGAATTTTCTCCAAAAGTAAAGTAGTTGCAAACTCATGCTTTTAGAGACTTGTTTGGGCTCATGAGAGGAGTAGAAAAACATCAAAAATTTCAGTCCTGCATGATTCTACCAAGAAATGTGTGTTCATTGAAACCGTTGGTTTTTGATAGTTTGGGCCCTATTGAATAATGAATGTTTTGAATTTTCTCCAAAAGTAAAGTAGTTGCAAACTCATCCTTTCAGAAACTTGTTTGGGCTGTTGAGAGGAGTAAAAAACCATCAAAAATTTCAATCCTGCATGATTTTACCAAGAAATGTGATTCTTCATTCAAAACCTGATTTTTGCTATTGGGCTCTATTGAATAATGAATGTTTTGAATTTTCTCCAAAAGTAAAGTAGTTGCAAACTCATGCTTTTAGAGACTTGTTTGGGCTCATGAGAGGAGTAGAAAAACATCAAAAATTTCAGTCCTGCATGATTCTACCAAGAAATGTGTGTTCATTGAAACCGCTGGTTTTTGATAGTTTGGGCCCTATTGAATAATGAATGTTTTGAATTTTCTCCAAAAGTAAAGTAGTTGCAAACTCATCCTTTTAGAAACTTGTTTGGGCTGTTGAGAGGAGTAAAAAACCATCAAAAATTTCAATCCTGCATGATTTTACCAAGAAATGTGATTCTTCATTCAAAACCTGATTTTTGCTATTGGGCTCTATTGAATAATGAATGTTTTGAATTTTTTCCAAAAGTAAAGTAGTTGCAAACTCATGCTTTTAGAGACTTGTTTGGGCTCATGAGAGGAGTAGAAAAACATCAAAAATTTCAGTCCTGCATGATTCTACCAAAAAATGTGTGTTCATTGAAACCGCTGGTTTTTGATAGTTTTGGCCCTATTGAATAATGAATGTTTTGAATTTTCTCCAAAAGTAAAGTAGTTGCAAACTCATCCTTTTAGAAACTTGTTTGGGCTGTTGAGAGGAGTAAAAAACCATCAAAAATTTCAATGCAGCATGATTCTACCAAGAAATGTGATTCTTCATTCAAAATCTGATTTTTGCTATTGGGCTCTAGTGAAAAGTGAATGTTTTGAATTTTCTCCAAAAGTAAAGTAGTTGCAAACTCATGCTTTTAGAGACTTGTTTGGGCTCATGAGAGGAGTAGAAAAACATCAAAAATTTCAGTCCTGCATGATTCTACTAAGAAATGTGTGTTCATTCAAACCGCTGGTTTTTGATAGTTTGGGCCCTATTGAATAATGAATGTTTTGAATTTTCTCCAAAAGTAAAGTAGTTGCAAACTCATCCTTTTAGAAACTTGTTTGGGCTGTTGAGAGGAGTAAAAAACCATCAAAAATTTCAATCCAGCATGATTTTACCAAGAAATGTGATTCTTCATTCAAAACCTGATTTTTGCTATTGGGCTCTATTGAATAATGAATGTTTTGAATTTTCTCCAAAAGTAAAGTAGTTGCAAACTCATGCTTTTAGAGACTTGTTTGGGCTCATGAGAGGAGTAGAAAAACATCAAAAATTTCAGTCCTGCATGATTCTACCAAGAAATATGTGTTCATTGAAACCGCTGGTTT
This sequence comes from Dendrobates tinctorius, assembly GCF_039654945.1. Lineage (NCBI taxonomy): Eukaryota > Metazoa > Chordata > Amphibia > Anura > Dendrobatidae > Dendrobates > Dendrobates tinctorius. The sequence goes on along the minus strand of NW_027361744.1, from coordinate 2,251,093 downwards.
TTGATAGTTTGGACCCTATTGAATAATGAATGTTTTGAATTTTCTCCAAAAGTAAAGTAGTTGCAAACTCATCCTTTTAGAAACTTGTTTGGGCTGTTGAGAGGAGTAAAAAACCATCAAAAATTTCAATCCTGCATGATTCTACCAAGAAATGTGATTCTTCATTCAAAACGCTGGTTTTTGCTATTGGGCTCTGTTGAATAATGAATGTTTTGAATTTTCTCCAAAAGTAAAGTAGTTGCAAACTCATCCTTTTAGAGACTTGTTTGGGCTCATGAGAGGAGTAGAAAAACATCAAAAATTTCAGTCCTGCACGATTCTACCAAGAAATGTGTGTTCATTCAAACCGCTGGTTTTTGATATTTTGGGCCCTATTGAATAATGAATGTTTTGAATTTTCTCCAAAAGTAAAGTAGTTGCAAACTCATCCTTTTAGAAACTTGTTTGGGCTGTTGAGAGGAGTAAAAAACCATCAAAAATTTCAATCCTGCATGATTCTACCAAGAAATGTGATTCTTCATTCAAAACCTGATTTTTGCTATTGGGCTCTATTGAATAATGAATGTTTTGAATTTTCTCCAAAAGTAAAGTAGTTGCAAACTCATGCTTTTAGAGTCTTGTTTGGGCTCATGAGAGGAGTAGAAAAACATCAAAAATTTCAGTCCTGCATGATTCTACCAAGAAATGTGTGTTCATTGAAACCGCTGGTTTTTGATAGTTTGGGCCCTATTGAATAATGAATGTTTTGAATTTTCTCCAAAAGTAAAGTAGTTGCAAACTCATCCTTTTAGAAACTTGTTTGGGCTGTTGAGAGGAGTAAAAAACCATCAAAAATTTCAATCCTGCATGATTCTACCAAGAAATGTGATTATTCATTCAAAACGCTGGTTTTTGCTATTGGGCTCTATTGAATAATGAATGTTTTGAATTTTCTCCAAAAGTAAAGTAGTTGCAAACTCATCCTTTTAGAGACTTGTTTGGGCTCATGAGAGGAGTAGAAAAAAATCCAAAATTTCAGTTCTGCACGATTCTACCAAGAAATGTGTGTTCATTCAAACCGCTGGTTTTTGATATTTTGGGCCCTATTGAATAATGAATGTTTTGAATTTTCTCCAAAAGTAAAGTAGTTGCAAACTCATGCTTTTAGAGACTTGTTTGGGCTCATGAGAGGAGTAGAAAAACATCAAAAATTTCAGTCCTGCATGATTCTACCAAGAAATGTGTGTTCATTGAAACCGTTGGTTTTTGATAGTTTGGGCCCTATTGAATAATGAATGTTTTGAATTTTCTCCAAAAGTAAAGTAGTTGCAAACTCATCCTTTCAGAAACTTGTTTGGGCTGTTGAGAGGAGTAAAAAACCATCAAAAATTTCAATCCTGCATGATTTTACCAAGAAATGTGATTCTTCATTCAAAACCTGATTTTTGCTATTGGGCTCTATTGAATAATGAATGTTTTGAATTTTCTCCAAAAGTAAAGTAGTTGCAAACTCATGCTTTTAGAGACTTGTTTGGGCTCATGAGAGGAGTAGAAAAACATCAAAAATTTCAGTCCTGCATGATTCTACCAAGAAATGTGTGTTCATTGAAACCGCTGGTTTTTGATAGTTTGGGCCCTATTGAATAATGAATGTTTTGAATTTTCTCCAAAAGTAAAGTAGTTGCAAACTCATCCTTTTAGAAACTTGTTTGGGCTGTTGAGAGGAGTAAAAAACCATCAAAAATTTCAATCCTGCATGATTTTACCAAGAAATGTGATTCTTCATTCAAAACCTGATTTTTGCTATTGGGCTCTATTGAATAATGAATGTTTTGAATTTTTTCCAAAAGTAAAGTAGTTGCAAACTCATGCTTTTAGAGACTTGTTTGGGCTCATGAGAGGAGTAGAAAAACATCAAAAATTTCAGTCCTGCATGATTCTACCAAAAAATGTGTGTTCATTGAAACCGCTGGTTTTTGATAGTTTTGGCCCTATTGAATAATGAATGTTTTGAATTTTCTCCAAAAGTAAAGTAGTTGCAAACTCATCCTTTTAGAAACTTGTTTGGGCTGTTGAGAGGAGTAAAAAACCATCAAAAATTTCAATGCAGCATGATTCTACCAAGAAATGTGATTCTTCATTCAAAATCTGATTTTTGCTATTGGGCTCTAGTGAAAAGTGAATGTTTTGAATTTTCTCCAAAAGTAAAGTAGTTGCAAACTCATGCTTTTAGAGACTTGTTTGGGCTCATGAGAGGAGTAGAAAAACATCAAAAATTTCAGTCCTGCATGATTCTACTAAGAAATGTGTGTTCATTCAAACCGCTGGTTTTTGATAGTTTGGGCCCTATTGAATAATGAATGTTTTGAATTTTCTCCAAAAGTAAAGTAGTTGCAAACTCATCCTTTTAGAAACTTGTTTGGGCTGTTGAGAGGAGTAAAAAACCATCAAAAATTTCAATCCAGCATGATTTTACCAAGAAATGTGATTCTTCATTCAAAACCTGATTTTTGCTATTGGGCTCTATTGAATAATGAATGTTTTGAATTTTCTCCAAAAGTAAAGTAGTTGCAAACTCATGCTTTTAGAGACTTGTTTGGGCTCATGAGAGGAGTAGAAAAACATCAAAAATTTCAGTCCTGCATGATTCTACCAAGAAATATGTGTTCATTGAAACCGCTGGTTTTTGATAGTTTGGACCCTATTGAATAATGAATGTTTTGAATTTTCTCCAAAAGTAAAGTAGTTGCAAACTCATCCTTTTAGAAACTTGTTTGGGCTGTTGAGAGGAGTAAAAAACCATCAAAAATTTCAATCCTGCATGATTCTACCAAGAAATGTGATTCTTCATTCAAAACGCTGGTTTTTGCTATTGGGCTCTGTTGAATAATGAATGTTTTGAATTTTCTCCAAAAGTAAAGTAGTTGCAAACTCATCCTTTTAGAGACTTGTTTGGGCTCATGAGAGGAGTAGAAAAACATCAAAAATTTCAGTCCTGCACGATTCTACCAAGAAATGTGTGTTCATTCAAACCGCTGGTTTTTGATATTTTGGGCCCTATTGAATAATGAATGTTTTGAATTTTCTCCAAAAGTAAAGTAGTTGCAAACTCATCCTTTTAGAAACTTGTTTGGGCTGTTGAGAGGAGTAAAAAACCATCAAAAATTTCAATCCTGCATGATTCTACCAAGAAATGTGATTCTTCATTCAAAACCTGATTTTTGCTATTGGGCTCTATTGAATAATGAATGTTTTGAATTTTCTCCAAAAGTAAAGTAATTGCAAACTCATGCTTTTAGAGACTTGTTTGGGCTCATGAGAGGAGTAGAAAAACATCAAAAATTTCAGTCCTGCATGATTCTACCAAGAAATGTGTGTTCATTCAAACCGCTGGTTTTTGATAGTTTGGGCCCTATTGAATAATGAATGTTTTGAATTTTCTCCAAAAGTAAAGTAGTTGCAAACTCATCCTTTTAGAAACTTGTTTGGGCTGTTGAGAGGAGTAAAAAACCATCAAAAATTTCAATCCTGCATGATTTTACCAAGAAATGTGATTCTTCATTCAAAACCTGATTTTTGCTATTGGGCTCTATTGAATAATGAATGTTTTGAATTTTCTCCAAAAGTAAAGTAGTTGCAAACTCATGCTTTTAGAGACTTGTTTGGGCTCATGAGAGGAGTAGAAAAACATCAAAAATTTCAGTCCTGCATGATTCTACCAAGAAATGTGTGTTCATTGAAACCGCTGGTTTTTGATAGTTTGGGCCCTATTGAATAATGAATGTTTTGAATTTTCTCCAAAAGTAAAGTAGTTGCAAACTCATCCTTTTAGAAACTTGTTTGGGCTGTTGAGAGGAGTAAAAAACCATCAAAAATTTCAATCCTGCATGATTTTACCAAGAAATGTGATTCTTCATTCAAAACCTGATTTTTGCTATTGGGCTCTATTGAATAATGAATGTTTTGAATTTTTTCCAAAAGTAAAGTAGTTGCAAACTCATGCTTTTAGAGACTTGTTTGGGCTCATGAGAGGAGTAGAAAAACATCAAAAATTTCAGTCCTGCATGATTCTACCAAGAAATGTGTGTTCATTGAAACCGCTGGTTTTTGATAGTTTGGGCCCTATTGAATAATGAATGTTTTGAATTTTCTCCAAAAGTAAAGTAGTTGCAAACTCATCCTTTTAGAAACTTGTTTGGGCTGCTGAGAGGAGTAAGAAACCATCAAAAATTTCAATCCTGCATGATTCTACCAAGAAATGTGAATCTTCATTCAAAACCTGATTTTTGCTATTGGGCTCTATTGAATAATGAATGTTTTGAATTTTCTCCAAAAGTAAAGTAGTTGCAAACTCATGCTTTTAGAGACTTGTTTGGGCTCATGAGAGGAGTAGAAAAACATCAAAAATTTCAGTCCTGCATGATTCTACCAAGAAATGTGTGTTCATTGAAACCGCTGGTTTTTGATAGTTTGGGCCCTATTGAATAATGAATGCTTTGAATTTTCTCCAAAAGTAAAGTAGTTGCAAACTCATCCTTTTAGAAACTTGTTTGGGCTGTTGAGAGGAGTAAAAAACCATCAAAAATTTCAATGCAGCATGATTCTACCAAGAAATGTGATTCTTCATTCAAAACCTGATTTTTGCTATTGGGCTCTAGTGAAAAGTGAATGTTTTGAATTTTCTCCAAAAGTAAAGTAGTTGCAAACTCATGCTTTTAGAGACTTGTTTGGGCTCATGAGAGGAGTAGAAAAACATCAAAAATTTCAGTCCTGCATGATTCTACCAAGAAATGTGTGTTCATTGAAACCGCTGGTTTTTGATAGTTTGGGCCCTATTGAATAATGAATGTTTTGAATTTTCTCCAAAAGTAAAGTAGTTGCAAACTCATCCTTTTAGAAACTTGTTTGGGCTGTTGAGAGGAGTAAAAAACCATCAAAAATTTCAATCCTGCATGATTTTACCAAGAAATGTGATTCTTCATTCAAAACCTGATTTTTGCTATTGGGCTCTATTGAATAATGAATGTTTTGAATTTTCTCCAAAAGTAAAGTAGTTGCAAACTCATGCTTTTAGAGACTTGTTTGGGCTCATGAGAGGAGTAGAAAAACATCAAAAATTTCAGTCCTGCATGATTCTACCAAGAAATGTGTGTTCATTGAAACCGCTGGTTTTTGATAGTTTGGGCCCTATTGAATAATGAATGTTTTGAATTTTCTCCAAAAGTAAAGTAGTTGCAAACTCATCCTTTTAGAAACTTGTTTGGGCTGTTGAGAGGAGTAAAAAACCATCAAAAATTTCAATCCTGCATGATTTTACCAAGAAATGTGATTCTTCATTCAAAACCTGATTTTTGCTATTGGGCTCTATTGAATAATGAATGTTTTGAATTTTCTCCAAAAGTAAAGTAGTTGCAAACTCATGCTTTTAGAGACTTGTTTGGGCTCATGAGAGGAGTAGAAAAACATCAAAAATTTCAGTCCTGCATGATTCTACCAAGAAATGTGTGTTCATTGAAACCGCTGGTTTTTGATAGTTTGGGCCCTATTGAATAATGAATGTTTTGAATTTTCTCCAAAAGTAAAGTAGTTGCAAACTCATCCTTTTAGAAACTTGTTTGGGCTGTTGAGAGGAGTAAAAAACCATCAAAAATTTCAATCCTGCATGATTCTACCAAGAAATGTGATTCTTCATTCAAAACCTGATTTTTGCTATTGGGCTCTATTGAATAATGAATGTTTTGAATTTTCTCCAAAAGTAAAGTAGTTGCAAACTCATGCTTTTAGAGACTTGTTTGGGCTCATGAGAGGAGTAGAAAAACATCAAAAATTTCAGTCCTGCATGATTCTACCAAGAAATGTGTGTTCATTGAAACCGCTGGTTTTTGATAGTTTGGGCCCTATTGAATAATGAATGTTTTGAATTTTCTCCAAAAGTAAAGTAGTTGCAAACTCATCCTTTTAGAAACTTGTTTGGGCTGTTGAGAGGAGTAAAAAACCATCAAAAATTTCAATCCTGCATGATTTTACCAAGAAATGTGATTCTTCATTCAAAACCTGATTTTTGCTATTGGGCTCTATTGAATAGTGAATGTTTTGAATTTTCTCCAAAAGTAAAGTAGTTGCAAACTCATGCTTTTAGAGACTTGTTTGGGCTCATGAGAGGAGTAGAAAAACATCAAAAATTTCAGTCCTGCATGATTCTACCAAGAAATGTGTGTTCATTGAAACCGCTGGTTTTTGATAGTTTGGGCCCTATTGAATAATGAATGTTTTGAATTTTCTCCAAAAGTAAAGTAGTTGCAAACTCATCCTTTTAGAAACTTGTTTGGGCTGTTGAGAGGAGTAAAAAACCATCAAAAATTTCAATCCTGCATGATTCTACCAAGAAATGTGATTATTCATTCAAAATGCTGGTTTTTGCTATTGGGCTCTATTGAATAATGAATGTTTTGAATTTTCTCCAAAAGTAAAGTAGTTGCAAACTCATCCTTTTAGAGACTTGTTTGGGCTCATGAGAGGAGTAGAAAAAAATCCAAAATTTCAGTTCTGCACGATTCTACCAAGAAATGTGTGTTCATTCAAACCGCTGGTTTTTGATATTTTGGGCCCTATTGAATAATGAATGTTTTGAATTTTCTCCAAAAGTAAAGTAGTTGCAAACTCATGCTTTTAGAGACTTGTTTGGGCTCATGAGAGGAGTAGAAAAACATCAAAAATTTCAGTCCTGCATGATTCTACCAAGAAATGTGTGTTCATTGAAACCGTTGGTTTTTGATAGTTTGGGCCCTATTGAATAATGAATGTTTTGAATTTTCTCCAAAAGTAAAGTAGTTGCAAACTCATCCTTTTAGAAACTTGTTTGGGCTGTTGAGAGGAGTAAAAAACCATCAAAAATTTCAATCCTGCATGATTTTACCAAGAAATGTGATTCTTCATTCAAGACCTGATTTTTGCTATTGGGCTCTATTGAATAATGAATGTTTTGCATTTTCTCCAAAAGTAAAGTAGTTGCAAACTCATGCTTTTAGAGACTTGTTTGGGCTCATGAGAGGAGTAGAAAAACATCAAAAATTTCAGTCCTGCATGATTCTACCAAGAAATGTGTGTTCATTGAAACCGCTGGTTTTTGATAGTTTGGGCCCTATTGAATAATGAATGTTTTGAATTTTCTCCAAAAGTAAAGTAGTTGCAAACTCATCCTTTTAGAAACTTGTTTGGGCTGTTGAGAGGAGTAAAAAACCATCAAAAATTTCAATCCTGCATGATTTTACCAAGAAATGTGATTCTTCATTCAAAACCTGATTTTTGCTATTGGGCTCTATTGAATAATGAATGTTTTGAATTTTTTCCAAAAGTAAAGTAGTTGCAAACTCATGCTTTTAGAGACTTGTTTGGGCTCATGAGAGGAGTAGAAAAACATCAAAAATTTCAGTCCTGCATGATTCTACCAAGAAATGTGTGTTCATTGAAACCGCTGGTTTTTGATAGTTTGGGCCCTATTGAATAATGAATGTTTTGAATTTTCTCCAAAAGTAAAGTAGTTGCAAACTCATCCTTTTAGAAACTTGTTTGGGCTGTTGAGAGGAGTAAAAAACCATCAAAAATTTCAATCCTGCATGATTCTACCAAGAAATGTGAATCTTCATTCAAAACCTGATTTTTGCTATTGGGCTCTATTGAATAATGAATGTTTTGAATTTTCTCCAAAAGTAAAGTAGTTGCAAACTCATGCTTTTAGAGACTTGTTTGGGCTCATGAGAGGAGTAGAAAAACATCAAAAATTTCAGTCCTGCATGATTCTACCAAGAAATGTGTGTTCATTGAAACCGCTGGTTTTTGATAGTTTGGGCCCTATTGAATAATGAATGTTTTGAATTTTCTCCAAAAGTAAAGTAGTTGCAAACTCATCCTTTTAGAAACTTGTTTGGGCTGTTGAGAGGAGTAAAAAACCATCAAAAATTTCAATGCAGCATGATTCTACCAAGAAATGTGATTCTTCATTCAAAACCTGATTTTTGCTATTGGGCTCTAGTGAAAAGTGAATGTTTTGAATTTTCTCCAAAAGTAAAGTAGTTGCAAACTCATGCTTTTAGAGACTTGTTTGGGCTCATGAGAGGAGTAGAAAAACATCAAAAATTTCAGTCCTGCATGATTCTACCAAGAAATGTGTGTTCATTGAAACCGCTGGTTTTTGATAGTTTGGGCCCTATTGAATAATGAATGTTTTGAATTTTCTCCAAAAGTAAAGTAGTTGCAAACTCATCCTTTTAGAAACTTGTTTGGGCTGTTGAGAGGAGTAAAAAACCATCAAAAATTTCAATCCTGCATGATTCTACCAAGAAATGTGATTCTTCATTCAAAACGCTGGTTTTTGCTATTGGGCTCTATTGAATAATGAATGTTTTGAATTTTCTCCAAAAGTAAAGTAGTTGCAAACTCATCCTTTTAGAGACTTGTTTGGGCTCATGAGAGGAGTAGAAAAACATCAAAAATTTCAGTCCTGCACGATTCTACCAAGAAATGTGTGTTCATTCAAACCGCTGGTTTTTGATATTTTGGGCCCTATTGAATAATGAATGTTTTGAATTTTCTCCAAAAGTAAAGTAGTTGCAAACTCATCCTTTTAGAAACTTGTTTGGGCTGTTGAGAGGAGTAAAAAACCATCAAAAATTTCAATCCTGCATGATTCTACCATGAAATGTGATTCTTCATTCAAAACCTGATTTTTGCTATTGGGCTCTATTGAATAATGAATGTTTTGAATTTTCTCCAAAAGTAAAGTAGTTGCAAACTCATCCTTTTAGAAACTTGTTTGGGCTGTTGAGAGGAGTAAAAAACCATCAAAAATTTCAATCCTGCATGATTTTACCAAGAAATGTGATTCTTCATTCAAAACCTGATTTTTGCTATTGGGCTCTAATGAATAGTGAATGTTTTGAATTTTCTCCAAAAGTAAAGTAGTTGCAAACTCATGCTTTTAGAGACTTGTTTGGGCTCATGAGAGGAGTAGAAAAACATCAAAAATTTCAGTCCTGCATGATTCTACCAAGAAATGTGTGTTCATTGAAACCGCTGGTTTTTGATAGTTTGGGCCCTATTGAATAATGAATGTTTTGAATTTTCTCCAAAAGTAAAGTAGTTGCAAACTCATCCTTTTAGAAACTTGTTTGGGCTGTTGAGAGGAGTAAAAAACCATCAAAAATTTCAATCCTGCATGATTTTACCAAGAAATGTGATTCTTCATTCAAGACCTGATTTTTGCTATTGGGCTCTATTGAATAATGAATGTTTTGAATTTTCTCCAAAAGTAAAGTAGTTGCAAACTCATGCTTTTAGAGACTTGTTTGGGCTCATGAGAGGAGTAGAAAAACATCAAAAATTTCAGTCCTGCATGATTCTACCAAGAAATGTGTGTTCATTGAAACCGCTGGTTTTTGATAGTTTGGGCCCTATTGAATAATGAATGTTTTGAATTTTCTCCAAAAGTAAAGTAGTTGCAAACTCATCCTTTTAGAAACTTGTTTGGGCTGTTGAGAGGAGTAAAAAACCATCAAAAATTTCAATCCTGCATGATTCTACCAAGAAATGTGATTATTCATTCAAAACGCTGGTTTTTGCTATTGGGCTCTATTGAATAATGAATGTTTTGAATTTTCTCCAAAAGTAAAGTAGTTGCAAACTCATCCTTTTAGAGACTTGTTTGGGCTCATGAGAGGAGTAGAAAAAAATCCAAAATTTCAGTTCTGCACGATTCTACCAAGAAATGTGTGTTCATTCAAACCGCTGGTTTTTGATATTTTGGGCCCTATTGAATAATGAATGTTTTGAATTTTCTCCAAAAGTAAAGTAGTTGCAAACTCATGCTTTTAGAGACTTGTTTGGGCTCATGAGAGGAGTAGAAAAACATCAAAAATTTCAGTCCTGCATGATTCTACCAAGAAATGTGTGTTCATTGAAACCGTTGGTTTTTGATAGTTTGGGCCCTATTGAATAATGAATGTTTTGAATTTTCTCCAAAAGTAAAGTAGTTGCAAACTCATCCTTTCAGAAACTTGTTTGGGCTGTTGAGAGGAGTAAAAAACCATCAAAAATTTCAATCCTGCATGATTTTACCAAGAAATGTGATTCTTCATTCAAAACCTGATTTTTGCTATTGGGCTCTATTGAATAATGAATGTTTTGAATTTTCTCCAAAAGTAAAGTAGTTGCAAACTCATGCTTTTAGAGACTTGTTTGGGCTCATGAGAGGAGTAGAAAAACATCAAAAATTTCAGTCCTGCATGATTCTACCAAGAAATGTGTGTTCATTGAAACCGCTGGTTTTTGATAGTTTGGGCCCTATTGAATAATGAATGTTTTGAATTTTCTCCAAAAGTAAAGTAGTTGCAAACTCATCCTTTTAGAAACTTGTTTGGGCTGTTGAGAGGAGTAAAAAACCATCAAAAATTTCAATCCTGCATGATTTTACCAAGAAATGTGATTCTTCATTCAAAACCTGATTTTTGCTATTGGGCTCTATTGAATAATGAATGTTTTGAATTTTTTCCAAAAGTAAAGTAGTTGCAAACTCATGCTTTTAGAGACTTGTTTGGGCTCATGAGAGGAGTAGAAAAACATCAAAAATTTCAGTCCTGCATGATTCTACCAAAAAATGTGTGTTCATTGAAACCGCTGGTTTTTGATAGTTTGGGCCCTATTGAATAATGAATGTTTTGAATTTTCTCCAAAAGTAAAGTAGTTGCAAACTCATCCTTTTAGAAACTTGTTTGGGCTGTTGAGAGGAGTAAAAAACCATCAAAAATTTCAATGCAGCATGATTCTACCAAGAAATGTGATTCTTCATTCAAAACCTGATTTTTGCTATTGGGCTCTAGTGAAAAGTGAATGTTTTGAATTTTCTCCAAAAGTAAAGTAGTTGCAAACTCATGCTTTTAGAGACTTGTTTGGGCTCATGAGAGGAGTAGAAAAACATCAAAAATTTCAGTCCTGCATGATTCTACTAAGAAATGTGTGTTCATTCAAACCGCTGGTTTTTGATAGTTTGGGCCCTATTGAATAATGAATGTTTTGAATTTTCTCCAAAAGTAAAGTAGTTGCAAACTCATCCTTTTAGAAACTTGTTTGGGCTGTTGAGAGGAGTAAAAAACCATCAAAAATTTCAATCCAGCATGATTTTACCAAGAAATGTGATTCTTCATTCAAAACCTGATTTTTGCTATTGGGCTCTATTGAATAATGAATGTTTTGAATTTTCTCCAAAAGTAAAGTAGTTGCAAACTCATGCTTTTAGAGACTTGTTTGGGCTCATGAGAGGAGTAGAAAAACATCAAAAATTTCAGTCCTGCATGATTCTACCAAGAAATATGTGTTCATTGAAACCGCTGGTTTTTGATAGTTTGGACCCTATTGAATAATGAATGTTTTGAATTTTCTCCAAAAGTAAAGTAGTTGCAAACTCATCCTTTTAGAAACTTGTTTGGGCTGTTGAGAGGAGTAAAAAACCATCAAAAATTTCAATCCTGCATGATTCTACCAAGAAATGTGATTCTTCATTCAAAACGCTGGTTTTTGCTATTGGGCTCTGTTGAATAATGAATGTTTTGAATTTTCTCCAAAAGTAAAGTAGTTGCAAACTCATCCTTTTAGAGACTTGTTTGGGCTCATGAGAGGAGTAGAAAAACATCAAAAATTTCAGTCCTGCACGATTCTACCAAGAAATGTGTGTTCATTCAAACCGCTGGTTTTTGATATTTTGGGCCCTATTGAATAATGAATGTTTTGAATTTTCTCCAAAAGTAAAGTAGTTGCAAACTCATCCTTTTAGAAACTTGTTTGGGCTGTTGAGAGGAGTAAAAAACCATCAAAAATTTCAATCCTGCATGATTCTACCAAGAAATGTGATTCTTCATTCAAAACCTGATTTTTGCTATTGGGCTCTATTGAATAATGAATGTTTTGAATTTTCTCCAAAAGTAAAGTAGTTGCAAACTCATGCTTTTAGAGACTTGTTTGGGCTCATGAGAGGAGTAGAAAAACATCAAAAATTTCAGTCCTGCATGATTCTACCAAGAAATGTGTGTTCATTGAAACCGCTGGTTTTTGATAGTTTGGGCCCTATTGAATAATGAATGTTTTGAATTTTCTCCAAAAGTAAAGTAGTTGCAAACTCATCCTTTTAGAAACTTGTTTGGGCTGTTGAGAGGAGTAAAAAACCATCAAAAATTTCAATCCTGCATGATTCTACCAAGAAATGTGATTCTTCATTCAAAACCTGATTTTTGCTATTGGGCTCTAGTGAAAAGTGAATGTTTTGAATTTTCTCCAAAAGTAAAGTAGTTGCAAACTCATGCCTTTAGAGACTTGTTTGGGCTCATGAGAGGAGTAGAAAAACATCAAAAATTTCAGTCCTGCATGATTCTACCAAGAAATGTGTGTTCATTGAAACCGCTGGTTTTTGATAGTTTGGGCCCTATTGAATAATGAATGTTTTGAATTTTCTCCAAAAGTAAAGTAGTTGCAAACTCATCCTTTTAGAAACTTGTTTGGGCTGTTGAGAGGAGTAAAAAACCATCAAAAATTTCAATCCTGCATGATTCTACCAAGAAATGTGATTCTTCATTCAAAACGCTGGTTTTTGCTATTGGGCTCTATTGAATAATGAATGTTTTGAATTTTCTCCAAAAGTAAAGTAGTTGCAAACTCATCCTTTTAGAGACTTGTTTGGGCTCATGAGAGGAGTAGAAAAACATCAAAAATTTCAGTCCTGCACGATTCTACCAAGAAATGTGTGTTCATTCAAACCGCTGGTTTTTGATATTTTGGGCCATATTGAATAATGAATGTTTTGAATGTTCTCCAAAAGTAAAGTAGTTGCAAACTCATCCTTTTAGAAACTTGTTTGGGCTGTTGAGAGGAGTAAAAAACCATCAAAAATTTCAATCCTGCATGATTTTACCAAGAAATGTGATTCTTCATTCAAAACCTGATTTTTGCTATTGGGCTCTATTGAATAATGAATGTTTTGAATTTTTTCCAAAAGTAAAGTAGTTGCAAACTCATGCTTTTAGAGACTTGTTTGGGCTCATGAGAGGAGTAGAAAAACATCAAAAATTTCAGTCCTGCATGATTCTACCAAGAAATGTGTGTTCATTGAAACCGCTGGTTTTTGATAGTTTGGGCCCTATTGAATAATGAATGTTTTGAATTTTCTCCAAAAGTAAAGTAGTTGCAAACTCATCCTTTTAGAAACTTGTTTGGGCTGCTGAGAGGAGTAAAAAACCATCAAAAATTTCAATCCTGCATGATTCTACCAAGAAATGTGAATCTTCATTCAAAACCTGATTTTTGCTATTGGGCTCTATTGAATAATGAATGTTTTGAATTTTCTCCAAAAGTAAAGTAGTTGCAAACTCATGCTTTTAGAGACTTGTTTGGGCTCATGAGAGGAGTAGAAAAACATCAAAAATTTCAGTCCTGCATGATTCTACCAAGAAATGTGTGTTCATTGAAACCGCTGGTTTTTGATAGTTTGGGCCCTATTGAATAATGAATGCTTTGAATTTTCTCCAAAAGTAAAGTAGTTGCAAACTCATCCTTTTAGAAACTTGTTTGGGCTGTTGAGAGGAGTAAAAAACCATCAAAAATTTCAATGCAGCATGATTCTACCAAGAAATGTGATTCTTCATTCAAAACCTGATTTTTGCTATTGGGCTCTAGTGAAAAGTGAATGTTTTGAATTTTCTCCAAAAGTAAAGTAGTTGCAAACTCATGCTTTTAGAGACTTGTTTGGGCTCATGAGAGGAGTAGAAAAACATCAAAAATTTCAGTCCTGCATGATTCTACCAAGAAATGTGTGTTCATTGAAACCGCTGGTTTTTGATAGTTTGGGCCCTATTGAATAATGAATGTTTTGAATTTTCTCCAAAAGTAAAGTAGTTGCAAACTCATCCTTTTAGAAACTTGTTTGGGCTGTTGAGAGGAGTAAAAAACCATCAAAAATTTCAATCCTGCATGATTTTACCAAGAAATGTGATTCTTCATTCAAAACCTGATTTTTGCTATTGGGCTCTATTGAATAATGAATGTTTTGAATTTTCTCCAAAAGTAAAGTAGTTGCAAACTCATGCTTTTAGAGACTTGTTTGGGCTCATGAGAGGAGTAGAAAAACATCAAAAATTTCAGTCCTGCATGATTCTACCAAGAAATGTGTGTTCATTGAAACCGCTGGTTTTTGATAGTTTGGGCCCTATTGAATAATGAATGTTTTGTATTTTCTCCAAAAGTAAAGTAGTTGCAAACTCATCCTTTTAGAAACTTGTTTGGGCTGTTGAGAGGAGTAAAAAACCATCAAAAATTTCAATCCTGCATGATTTTACCAAGAAATGTGATTCTTCATTCAAAACCTGATTTTTGCTATTGGGCTCTATTGAATAATGAATGTTTTGAATTTTTTCCAAAAGTAAAGTAGTTGCAAACTCATGCTTTTAGAGACTTGTTTGGGCTCATGAGAGGAGTAGAAAAACATCAAAAATTTCAGTCCTGCATGATTCTACCAAGAAATGTGTGTTCATTGAAACCGCTGGTTTTTGATAGTTTGGGCCCTATTGAATAATGAATGTTTTGAATTTTCTCCAAAAGTAAAGTAGTTGCAAACTCATCCTTTTAGAAACTTGTTTGGGCTGTTGAGAGGAGTAAAAAACCATCAAAAATTTCAATCCTGCATGATTCTACCAAGAAATGTGAATCTTCATTCAAAACCTGATTTTTGCTATTGGGCTCTATTGAATAATGAATGTTTTGAATTTTCTCCAAAAGTAAAGTAGTTGCAAACTCATGCTTTTAGAGACTTGTTTGGGCTCATGAGAGGAGTAGAAAAACATCAAAAATTTCAGTCCTGCATGATTCTACCAAGAAATGTGTGTTCATTGAAACCGCTGGTTTTTGATAGTTTGGGCCCTATTGAATAATGAATGTTTTGAATTTTCTCCAAAAGTAAAGTAGTTGCAAACTCATCCTTTTAGAAACTTGTTTGGGCTGTTGAGAGGAGTAAAAAACCATCAAAAATTTCAATGCAGCATGATTCTACCAAGAAATGTGATTCTTCATTCAAAACCTGATTTTTGCTATTGGGCTCTAGTGAAAAGTGAATGTTTTGAATTTTCTCCAAAAGTAAAGTAGTTGCAAACTCATGCTTTTAGAGACTTGTTTGGGCTCATGAGAGGAGTAGAAAAACATCAAAAATTTAAGTCCTGCATGATTCTACCAAGAAATGTGTGTTCATTGAAACCGCTGGTTTTTGATAGTTTGGGCCCTATTGAATAATGAATGTTTTGAATTTTCTCCAAAAGTAAAGTAGTTGCAAACTCATCCTTTTAGAAACTTGTTTGGGCTGTTGAGAGGAGTAAAAAACCATCAAAAATTTCAATCCTGCATGATTCTACCAAGAAATGTGATTCTTCATTCAAAACGCTGGTTTTTGCTATTGGGCTCTATTGAATAATGAATGTTTTGAATTTTCTCCAAAAGTAAAGTAGTTGCAAACTCATCCTTTTAGAGACTTGTTTGGGCTCATGAGAGGAGTAGAAAAACATCAAAAATTTCAGTCCTGCATGATTCTACCAAGAAATGTGTGTTCATTCAAACCGCTGGTTTTTGATATTTTGGGCCCTATTGAATAATGAATGTTTTGAATTTTCTCCAAAAGTAAAGTAGTTGCAAACTCATCCTTTTAGAAACTTGTTTGGGCTGTTGAGAGGAGTAAAAAACCATCAAAAATTTCAATCCTGCATGATTCTACCAAGAAATGTGATTCTTCATTCAAAACCTGATTTTTGCTATTGGGCTCTATTGAATAATGAATGTTTTGAATTTTCTCCAAAAGTAAAGTAGTTGAAAACTCATGCTTTTAGAGACTTGTTTGGGCTCATGAGAGGAGTAGAAAAACATCAAAAATTTCAGTCCTGCATGATTCTACCAAGAAAAGTGTGTTCATTCAAACCGCTGGTTTTTGATAGTTTGGGCCCTATTGAATAATGAATGTTTTGAATTTTCTCCAAAAGTAAAGTAGTTGCAAACTCATCCTTTTAGAAACTTGTTTGGGCTGTTGAGAGGAGTAAAAAACCATCAAAAATTTCAATCCTGCATGTTTTTACCAAGAAATGTGATTCTTCATTCAAAACCTGATTTTTGCTATTGGGCTCTATTGAATAATGAATGTTTTGAATTTTCTCCAAAAGTAAAGTAGTTGCAAACTCATGCTTTTAGAGACTTGTTTGGGCTCATGAGAGGAGTAGAAAAACATCAAAAATTTCAGTCCTGCATGATTCTACCAAGAAATGTGTGTTCATTGAAACCGCTGGTTTTTGATAGTTTGGGCCCTATTGAATAATGAATGTTTTGAATTTTCTCCAAAAGTAAAGTAGTTGCAAACTCATCCTTTTAGAAACTTGTTTGGGCTGTTGAGAGGAGTAAAAAACCATCAAAAATTTCAATCCTGCATGATTTTACCAAGAAATGTGATTCTTCATTCAAAACCTGATTTTTGCTATTGGGCTCTATTGAATAATGAATGTTTTGAATTTTCTCCAAAAGTAAAGTAGTTGCAAACTCATGCTTTTAGAGACTTGTTTGGGCTCATGAGAGGAGTAGAAAAACATCAAAAATTTCAGTCCTGCATGATTCTACCAAGAAATGTGTGTTCATTGAAACCGCTGGTTTTTGATAGTTTGGGCCCTATTGAATAATGAATGTTTTGAATTTTCTCCAAAAGTAAAGTAGTTGCAAACTCATCCTTTTAGAAACTTGTTTGGGCTGTTGAGAGGAGTAAAAAACCATCAAAAATTTCAATCCTGCATGATTCTACCAAGAAATGTGATTCTTCATTCAAAACCTGATTTTTGCTATTGGGCTCTATTGAATAATGAATGTTTTGAATTTTCTCCAAAAGTAAAGTAGTTGCAAACTCATGCTTTTAGAGACTTGTTTGGGCTCATGAGAGGAGTAGAAAAACATCAAAAATTTCAGTCCTGCATAATTCTACCAAGAAATGTGTGTTCATTGAAACCGCTGGTTTTTGATAGTTTGGGCCCTATTGAATAATGAATGTTTTGAATTTTCTCCAAAAGTAAAGTAGTTGCAAACTCATCCTTTTAGAAACTTGTTTGGGCTGTTGAGAGGAGTAAAAAACCATCAAAAATTTCAATCCTGCATGATTTTACCAAGAAATGCGATTCTTCATTCAAAACCTGATTTTTGCTATTGGGCTCTATTGAATAGTGAATGTTTTGAATTTTCTCCAAAAGTAAAGTAGTTGCAAACTCATGCTTTTAGAGACTTGTTTGGGCTCATGAGAGGAGTAGAAAAACATCAAAAATTTCAGTCCTGCATGATTCTACCAAGAAATGTGTGTTCATTCAAACCGCTGGTTTTTGATAGTTTGGGCCCTATTGAATAATGAATGTTTTGAATTTTCTCCAAAAGTAAAGTAGTTGCAAACTCATCCTTTTAGAAACTTGTTTGGGCTGTTGAGAGGAGTAAAAAACCATCAAAAATTTCAATCCTGCATGATTTTACCAAGAAATGTGATTCTTCATTCAAAACCTGATTTTTGCTATTGGGCTCTATTGAATAATGAATGTTTTGAATTTTCTCCAAAAGTAAAGTAGTTGCAAACTCAGGCTTTTAGAGTCTTGTTTGGGCTCATGAGAGGAGTAGAAAAACATCAAAAATTTCAGTCCTGCATGATTCTACCAAGAAATGTGTGTTCATTGAAACCGCTGGTTTTTGATAGTTTGGGCCCTATTGAATAATGAATGTTTTGAATTTTCTCCAAAAGTAAAGTAGTTGCAAACTCATCCTTTTAGAAACTTGTTTGGGCTGTTGAGAGGAGTAAAAAACCATCAAAAATTTCAATCCTGCATGATTCTACCAAGAAATGTGATTATTCATTCAAAACGCTGGTTTTTGCTATTGGGCTCTATTGAATAATGAATGTTTTGAATTTTCTCCAAAAGTAAAGTAGTTGCAAACTCATCCTTTTAGAGACTTGTTTGGGCTCATGAGAGGAGTAGAAAAAAATCCAAAATTTCAGTTCTGCACGATTCTACCAAGAAATGTGTGTTCATTCAAACCGCTGGTTTTTGATATTTTGGGCCCTATTGAATAATGAATGTTTTGAATTTTCTCCAAAAGTAAAGTAGTTGCAAACTCATGCTTTTAGAGACTTGTTTGGGCTCATGAGAGGAGTAGAAAAACATCAAAAATTTCAGTCCTGCATGATTCTACCAAGAAATGTGTGTTCATTGAAACCGTTGGTTTTTGATAGTTTGGGCCCTATTGAATAATGAATGTTTTGAATTTTCTCCAAAAGTAAAGTAGTTGCAAACTCATCCTTTTAGAAACTTGTTTGGGCTGTTGAGAGGAGTAAAAAACCATCAAAAATTTCAATCCTGCATGATTTTACCAAGAAATGTGATTCTTCATTCAAAACCTGATTTTTGCTATTGGGCTCTATTGAATAATGAATGTTTTGCATTTTCTCCAAAAGTAAAGTAGTTGCAAACTCATGCTTTTAGAGACTTGTTTGGGCTCATGAGAGGAGTAGAAAAACATCAAAAATTTCAGTCCTGCATGATTCTACCAAGAAATGTGTGTTCATTGAAACCGCTGGTTTTTGATAGTTTGGGCCCTATTGAATAATGAATGTTTTGAATTTTCTCCAAAAGTAAAGTAGTTGCAAACTCATCCTTTTAGAAACTTGTTTGGGCTGTTGAGAGGAGTAAAAAACCATCAAAAATTTCAATCCTGCATGATTTTACCAAGAAATGTGATTCTTCATTCAAAACCTGATTTTTGCTATTGGGCTCTATTGAATAATGAATGTTTTGAATTTTTTCCAAAAGTAAAGTAGTTGCAAACTCATGCTTTTAGAGACTTGTTTGGGCTCATGAGAGGAGTAGAAAAACATCAAAAATTTCAGTCCTGCATGATTCTACCAAGAAATGTGTGTTCATTGAAACCGCTGGTTTTTGATAGTTTGGGCCCTATTGAATAATGAATGTTTTGAATTTTCTCCAAAAGTAAAGTAGTTGCAAACTCATCCTTTTAGAAACTTGTTTGGGCTGTTGAGAGGAGTAAAAAACCATCAAAAATTTCAATCCTGCATGATTCTACCAAGAAATGTGAATCTTCATTCAAAACCTGATTTTTGCTATTGGGCTCTATTGAATAATGAATGTTTTGAATTTTCTCCAAAAGTAAAGTAGTTGCAAACTCATGCTTTTAGAGACTTGTTTGGGCTCATGAGAGGAGTAGAAAAACATCAAAAATTTCAGTCCTGCATGATTCTACCAAGAAATGTGTGTTCATTGAAACCGCTGGTTTTTGATAGTTTGGGCCCTATTGAATAATGAATGTTTTGAATTTTCTCCAAAAGTAAAGTAGTTGCAAACTCATCCTTTTAGAAACTTGTTTGGGCTGTTGAGAGGAGTAAAAAACCATCAAAAATTTCAATGCAGCATGATTCTACCAAGAAATGTGATTCTTCATTCAAAACCTGATTTTTGCTATTGGGCTCTAGTGAAAAGTGAATGTTTTGAATTTTCTCCAAAAGTAAAGTAGTTGCAAACTCATGCTTTTAGAGACTTGTTTGGGCTCATGAGAGGAGTAGAAAAACATCAAAAATTTCAGTCCTGCATGATTCTACCAAGAAATGTGTGTTCATTGAAACCGCTGGTTTTTGATAGTTTGGGCCCTATTGAATAATGAATGTTTTGAATTTTCTCCAAAAGTAAAGTAGTTGCAAACTCATCCTTTTAGAAACTTGTTTGGGCTGTTGAGAGGAGTAAAAAACCATCAAAAATTTCAATCCTGCATGATTCTACCAAGAAATGTGATTCTTCATTCAAAACGCTGGTTTTTGCTATTGGGCTCTATTGAATAATGAATGTTTTGAATTTTCTCCAAAAGTAAAGTAGTTGCAAACTCATCCTTTTAGAGACTTGTTTGGGCTCATGAGAGGAGTAGAAAAACATCAAAAATTTCAGTCCTGCACGATTCTACCAAGAAATGTGTGTTCATTCAAACCGCTGGTTTTTGATATTTTGGGCCCTATTGAATAATGAATGTTTTGAATTTTCTCCAAAAGTAAAGTAGTTGCAAACTCATCCTTTTAGAAACTTGTTTGGGCTGTTGAGAGGAGTAAAAAACCATCAAAAATTTCAATCCTGCATGATTCTACCATGAAATGTGATTCTTCATTCAAAACCTGATTTTTGCTATTGGGCTCTATTGAATAATGAATGTTTTGAATTTTCTCCAAAAGTAAAGTAGTTGCAAACTCATCCTTTTAGAAACTTGTTTGGGCTGTTGAGAGGAGTAAAAAACCATCAAAAATTTCAATCCTGCATGATTTTACCAAGAAATGTGATTCTTCATTCAAAACCTGATTTTTGCTATTGGGCTCTAATGAATAGTGAATGTTTTGAATTTTCTCCAAAAGTAAAGTAGTTGCAAACTCATGCTTTTAGAGACTTGTTTGGGCTCATGAGAGGAGTAGAAAAACATCAAAAATTTCAGTCCTGCATGATTCTACCAAGAAATGTGTGTTCATTGAAACCGCTGGTTTTTGATAGTTTGGGCCCTATTGAATAATGAATGTTTTGAATTTTCTCCAAAAGTAAAGTAGTTGCAAACTCATCCTTTTAGAAACTTGTTTGGGCTGTTGAGAGGAGTAAAAAACCATCAAAAATTTCAATCCTGCATGATTTTACCAAGAAATGTGATTCTTCATTCAAGACCTGATTTTTGCTATTGGGCTCTATTGAATAATGAATGTTTTGAATTTTCTCCAAAAGTAAAGTAGTTGCAAACTCATGCTTTTAGAGACTTGTTTGGGCTCATGAGAGGAGTAGAAAAACATCAAAAATTTCAGTCCTGCATGATTCTACCAAGAAATGTGTGTTCATTGAAACCGCTGGTTTTTGATAGTTTGGGCCCTATTGAATAATGAATGTTTTGAATTTTCTCCAAAAGTAAAGTAGTTGCAAACTCATCCTTTTAGAAACTTGTTTGGGCTGTTGAGAGGAGTAAAAAACCATCAAAAATTTCAATCCTGCATGATTTTACCAAGAAATGTGATTCTTCATTCAAAACCTGATTTTTGCTATTGGGCTCTATTGAATAATGAATGTTTTGAATTTTCTCCAAAAGTAAAGTAGTTGCAAACTCATGCTTTTAGAGTCTTGTTTGGGCTCATGAGAGGAGTAGAAAAACATCAAAAATTTCAGTCCTGCATGATTCTACCAAGAAATGTGTGTTCATTGAAACCGCTGGTTTTTGATAGTTTGGGCCCTATTGAATAATGAATGTTTTGAATTTTCTCCAAAAGTAAAGTAGTTGCAAACTCATCCTTTTAGAAACTTGTTTGGGCTGTTGAGAGGAGTAAAAAACCATCAAAAATTTCAATCCTGCATGATTCTACCAAGAAATGTGATTATTCATTCAAAACGCTGGTTTTTGCTATTGGGCTCTATTGAATAATGAATGTTTTGAATTTTCTCCAAAAGTAAAGTAGTTGCAAACTCATCCTTTTAGAGACTTGTTTGGGCTCATGAGAGGAGTAGAAAAAAATCCAAAATTTCAGTTCTGCACGATTCTACCAAGAAATGTGTGTTCATTCAAACCGCTGGTTTTTGATATTTTGGGCCCTATTGAATAATGAATGTTTTGAATTTTCTCCAAAAGTAAAGTAGTTGCAAACTCATGCTTTTAGAGACTTGTTTGGGCTCATGAGAGGAGTAGAAA
Source organism: Dendrobates tinctorius (assembly GCF_039654945.1). NCBI lineage: Eukaryota > Metazoa > Chordata > Amphibia > Anura > Dendrobatidae > Dendrobates > Dendrobates tinctorius. The sequence goes on along the minus strand of NW_027361744.1, from coordinate 2,229,313 downwards.
AACATCAAAAATTTCAGTCCTGCATGATTCTACCAAGAAATGTGTGTTCATTGAAACCGTTGGTTTTTGATAGTTTGGGCCCTATTGAATAATGAATGTTTTGAATTTTCTCCAAAAGTAAAGTAGTTGCAAACTCATCCTTTCAGAAACTTGTTTGGGCTGTTGAGAGGAGTAAAAAACCATCAAAAATTTCAATCCTGCATGATTTTACCAAGAAATGTGATTCTTCATTCAAAACCTGATTTTTGCTATTGGGCTCTATTGAATAATGAATGTTTTGAATTTTCTCCAAAAGTAAAGTAGTTGCAAACTCATGCTTTTAGAGACTTGTTTGGGCTCATGAGAGGAGTAGAAAAACATCAAAAATTTCAGTCCTGCATGATTCTACCAAGAAATGTGTGTTCATTGAAACCGCTGGTTTTTGATAGTTTGGGCCCTATTGATTAATGAATGTTTTGAATTTTCTCCAAAAGTAAAGTAGTTGCAAACTCATCCTTTTAGAAACTTGTTTGGGCTGTTGAGAGGAGTAAAAAACCATCAAAAATTTCAATCCTGCATGATTTTACCAAGAAATGTGATTCTTCATTCAAAACCTGATTTTTGCTATTGGGCTCTATTGAATAATGAATGTTTTGAATTTTTTCCAAAAGTAAAGTAGTTGCAAACTCATGCTTTTAGAGACTTGTTTGGGCTCATGAGAGGAGTAGAAAAACATCAAAAATTTCAGTCCTGCATGATTCTACCAAAAAATGTGTGTTCATTGAAACCGCTGGTTTTTGATAGTTTTGGCCCTATTGAATAATGAATGTTTTGAATTTTCTCCAAAAGTAAAGTAGTTGCAAACTCATCCTTTTAGAAACTTGTTTGGGCTGTTGAGAGGAGTAAAAAACCATCAAAAATTTCAATGCAGCATGATTCTACCAAGAAATGTGATTCTTCATTCAAAACCTGATTTTTGCTATTGGGCTCTAGTGAAAAGTGAATGTTTTGAATTTTCTCCAAAAGTAAAGTAGTTGCAAACTCATGCTTTTAGAGACTTGTTTGGGCTCATGAGAGGAGTAGAAAAACATCAAAAATTTCAGTCCTGCATGATTCTACTAAGAAATGTGTGTTCATTCAAACCGCTGGTTTTTGATAGTTTGGGCCCTATTGAATAATGAATGTTTTGAATTTTCTCCAAAAGTAAAGTAGTTGCAAACTCATCCTTTTAGAAACTTGTTTGGGCTGTTGAGAGGAGTAAAAAACCATCAAAAATTTCAATCCAGCATGATTTTACCAAGAAATGTGATTCTTCATTCAAAACCTGATTTTTGCTATTGGGCTCTATTGAATAATGAATGTTTTGAATTTTCTCCAAAAGTAAAGTAGTTGCAAACTCATGCTTTTAGAGACTTGTTTGGGCTCATGAGAGGAGTAGAAAAACATCAAAAATTTCAGTCCTGCATGATTCTACCAAGAAATATGTGTTCATTGAAACCGCTGGTTTTTGATAGTTTGGACCCTATTGAATAATGAATGTTTTGAATTTTCTCCAAAAGTAAAGTAGTTGCAAACTCATCCTTTTAGAAACTTGTTTGGGCTGTTGAGAGGAGTAAAAAACCATCAAAAATTTCAATCCTGCATGATTCTACCAAGAAATGTGATTCTTCATTCAAAACGCTGGTTTTTGCTATTGGGCTCTGTTGAATAATGAATGTTTTGAATTTTCTCCAAAAGTAAAGTAGTTGCAAACTCATCCTTTTAGAGACTTGTTTGGGCTCATGAGAGGAGTAGAAAAACATCAAAAATTTCAGTCCTGCACGATTCTACCAAGAAATGTGTGTTCATTCAAACCGCTGGTTTTTGATATTTTGGGCCCTATTGAATAATGAATGTTTTGAATTTTCTCCAAAAGTAAAGTAGTTGCAAACTCATCCTTTTAGAAACTTGTTTGGGCTGTTGAGAGGAGTAAAAAACCATCAAAAATTTCAATCCTGCATGATTCTACCAAGAAATGTGATTCTTCATTCAAAACCTGATTTTTGCTATTGGGCTCTATTGAATAATGAATGTTTTGAATTTTCTCCAAAAGTAAAGTAATTGCAAACTCATGCTTTTAGAGACTTGTTTGGGCTCATGAGAGTAGAAAAACATCAAAAATTTCAGTCCTGCATGATTCTACCAAGAAATGTGTGTTCATTCAAACCGCTGGTTTTTGATAGTTTGGGCCCTATTGAATAATGAATGTTTTGAATTTTCTCCAAAAGTAAAGTAGTTGCAAACTCATCCTTTTAGAAACTTGTTTGGGCTGTTGAGAGGAGTAAAAAACCATCAAAAATTTCAATCCTGCATGATTCTACCAAGAAATGTGAATCTTCATTCAAAACCTGATTTTTGCTATTGGGCTCTATTGAATAATGAATGTTTTGAATTTTCTCCAAAAGTAAAGTAGTTGCAAACTCATGCTTTTAGAGACTTGTTTGGGCTCATGAGAGGAGTAGAAAAACATCAAAAATTTCAGTCCTGCATGATTCTACCAAGAAATGTGTGTTCATTGAAACCGCTGGTTTTTGATAGTTTGGGCCCTATTGAATAATGAATGTTTTGAATTTTCTCCAAAAGTAAAGTAGTTGCAAACTCATCCTTTTAGAAACTTGTTTGGGCTGTTGAGAGGAGTAAAAAACCATCAAAAATTTCAATCCTGCATGATTCTACCAAGAAATGTGATTCTTCATTCAAAACCTGATTTTTGCTATTGGGCTCTAGTGAAAAGTGAATGTTTTGAATTTTCTCCAAAAGTAAAGTAGTTGCAAACTCATGCCTTTAGAGACTTGTTTGGGCTCATGAGAGGAGTAGAAAAACATCAAAAATTTCAGTCCTGCATGATTCTACCAAGAAATGTGTGTTCATTGAAACCGCTGGTTTTTGATAGTTTGGGCCCTATTGAATAATGAATGTTTTGAATTTTCTCCAAAAGTAAAGTAGTTGCAAACTCATCCTTTTAGAAACTTGTTTGGGCTGTTGAGAGGAGTAAAAAACCATCAAAAATTTCAATCCTGCATGATTCTACCAAGAAATGTGATTCTTCATTCAAAACGCTGGTTTTTGCTATTGGGCTCTATTGAATAATGAATGTTTTGAATTTTCTCCAAAAGTAAAGTAGTTGCAAACTCATCCTTCTAGAGACTTGTTTGGGCTCATGAGAGGAGTAGAAAAACATCAAAAATTTCAGTCCTGCACGATTCTACCAAGAAATGTGTGTTCATTCAAACCGCTGGTTTTTGATATTTTGGGCCATATTGAATAATGAATGTTTTGAATTTTCTCCAAAAGTAAAGTAGTTGCAAACTCATCCTTTTAGAAACTTGTTTGGGCTGTTGAGAGGAGTAAAAAACCATCAAAAATTTCAATCCTGCATGATTTTACCAAGAAATGTGATTCTTCATTCAAAACCTGATTTTTGCTATTGGGCTCTATTGAATAATGAATGTTTTGAATTTTTTCCAAAAGTAAAGTAGTTGCAAACTCATGCTTTTAGAGACTTGTTTGGGCTCATGAGAGGAGTAGAAAAACATCAAAAATTTCAGTCCTGCATGATTCTACCAAGAAATGTGTGTTCATTGAAACCGCTGGTTTTTGATAGTTTGGGCCCTATTGAATAATGAATGTTTTGAATTTTCTCCAAAAGTAAAGTAGTTGCAAACTCATCCTTTTAGAAACTTGTTTGGGCTGCTGAGAGGAGTAAAAAACCATCAAAAATTTCAATCCTGCATGATTCTACCAAGAAATGTGAATCTTCATTCAAAACCTGATTTTTGCTATTGGGCTCTATTGAATAATGAATGTTTTGAATTTTCTCCAAAAGTAAAGTAGTTGCAAACTCATGCTTTTAGAGACTTGTTTGGGCTCATGAGAGGAGTAGAAAAACATCAAAAATTTCAGTCCTGCATGATTCTACCAAGAAATGTGTGTTCATTGAAACCGCTGGTTTTTGATAGTTTGGGCCCTATTGAATAATGAATGTTTTGAATTTTCTCCAAAAGTAAAGTAGTTGCAAACTCATCCTTTTAGAAACTTGTTTGGGCTGTTGAGAGGAGTAAAAAACCATCAAAAATTTCAATCCTGCATGATTTTACCAAGAAATGTGATTCTTCATTCAAAACCTGATTTTTGCTATTGGGCTCTATTGAATAATGAATGTTTTGAATTTTCTCCAAAAGTAAAGTAGTTGCAAACTCATGCTTTTAGAGACTTGTTTGGGCTCATGAGAGGAGTAGAAAAACATCAAAAATTTCAGTCCTGCATGATTCTACCAAGAAATGTGTGTTCATTGAAACCGCTGGTTTTTGATAGTTTGGGCCCTATTGAATAATGAATGTTTTGTATTTTCTCCAAAAGTAAAGTAGTTGCAAACTCATCCTTTTAGAAACTTGTTTGGGCTGTTGAGAGGAGTAAAAAACCATCAAAAATTTCAATCCTGCATGATTTTACCAAGAAATGTGATTCTTCATTCAAAACCTGATTTTTGCTATTGGGCTCTATTGAATAATGAATGTTTTGAATTTTTTCCAAAAGTAAAGTAGTTGCAAACTCATGCTTTTAGAGACTTGTTTGGGCTCATGAGAGGAGTAGAAAAACATCAAAAATTTCAGTCCTGCATGATTCTACCAAGAAATGTGTGTTCATTGAAACCGCTGGTTTTTGATAGTTTGGGCCCTATTGAATAATGAATGTTTTGAATTTTCTCCAAAAGTAAAGTAGTTGCAAACTCATCCTTTTAGAAACTTGTTTGGGCTGTTGAGAGGAGTAAAAAACCATCAAAAATTTCAATCCTGCATGATTCTACCAAGAAATGTGAATCTTCATTCAAAACCTGATTTTTGCTATTGGGCTCTATTGAATAATGAATGTTTTGAATTTTCTCCAAAAGTAAAGTAGTTGCAAACTCATGCTTTTAGAGACTTGTTTGGGCTCATGAGAGGAGTAGAAAAACATCAAAAATTTCAGTCCTGCATGATTCTACCAAGAAATGTGTGTTCATTGAAACCGCTGGTTTTTGATAGTTTGGGCCCTATTGAATAATGAATGTTTTGAATTTTCTCCAAAAGTAAAGTAGTTGCAAACTCATCCTTTTAGAAACTTGTTTGGGCTGTTGAGAGGAGTAAAAAACCATCAAAAATTTCAATGCAGCATGATTCTACCAAGAAATGTGATTCTTCATTCAAAACCTGATTTTTGCTATTGGGCTCTAGTGAAAAGTGAATGTTTTGAATTTTCTCCAAAAGTAAAGTAGTTGCAAACTCATGCTTTTAGAGACTTGTTTGGGCTCATGAGAGGAGTAGAAAAACATCAAAAATTTAAGTCCTGCATGATTCTACCAAGAAATGTGTGTTCATTGAAACCGCTGGTTTTTGATAGTTTGGGCCCTATTGAATAATGAATGTTTTGAATTTTCTCCAAAAGTAAAGTAGTTGCAAACTCATCCTTTTAGAAACTTGTTTGGGCTGTTGAGAGGAGTAAAAAACCATCAAAAATTTCAATCCTGCATGATTCTACCAAGAAATGTGATTCTTCATTCAAAACGCTGGTTTTTGCTATTGGGCTCTATTGAATAATGAATGTTTTGAATTTTCTCCAAAAGTAAAGTAGTTGCAAACTCATCCTTTTAGAGACTTGTTTGGGCTCATGAGAGGAGTAGAAAAACATCAAAAATTTCAGTCCTGCATGATTCTACCAAGAAATGTGTGTTCATTCAAACCGCTGGTTTTTGATATTTTGGGCCCTATTGAATAATGAATGTTTTGAATTTTCTCCAAAAGTAAAGTAGTTGCAAACTCATCCTTTTAGAAACTTGTTTGGGCTGTTGAGAGGAGTAAAAAACCATCAAAAATTTCAATCCTGCATGATTCTACCAAGAAATGTGATTCTTCATTCAAAACGCTGGTTTTTGCTATTGGGCTCTATTGAATAATGAATGTTTTGAATTTTCTCCAAAAGTAAAGTAGTTGCAAACTCATCCTTTTAGAGACTTGTTTGGGCTCATGAGTGGAGTAGAAAAAAATCCAAAATTTCAGTTCTGCACGATTCTACCAAGAAATGTGTGTTCATTCAAACCGCTGGTTTTTGATATTTTGGGCCCTATTGAATAATGAATGTTTTGAATTTTCTCCAAAAGTAAAGTAGTTGCAAACTCATGCTTTTAGAGACTTGTTTGGGCTCATGAGAGGAGTAGAAAAACATCAAAAATTTCAGTCCTGCATGATTCTACCAAGAAATGTGTGTTCATTGAAACCGTTGGTTTTTGATAGTTTGGGCCCTATTGAATAATGAATGTTTTGAATTTTCTCCAAAAGTAAAGTAGTTGCAAACTCATCCTTTTAGAAACTTGTTTGGGCTGTTGAGAGGAGTAAAAAACCATCAAAAATTTCAATCCTGCATGATTTTACCAAGAAATGTGATTCTTCATTCAAAACCTGATTTTTGCTATTGGGCTCTATTGAATAATGAATGTTTTGCATTTTCTCCAAAAGTAAAGTAGTTGCAAACTCATGCTTTTAGAGACTTGTTTGGGCTCATGAGAGGAGTAGAAAAACATCAAAAATTTCAGTCCTGCATGATTCTACCAAGAAATGTGTGTTCATTGAAACCGCTGGTTTTTGATAGTTTGGGCCCTATTGAATAATGAATGTTTTGAATTTTCTCCAAAAGTAAAGTAGTTGCAAACTCATCCTTTTAGAAACTTGTTTGGGCTGTTGAGAGGAGTAAAAAACCATCAAAAATTTCAATCCTGCATGATTTTACCAAGAAATGTGATTCTTCATTCAAAACCTGATTTTTGCTATTGGGCTCTATTGAATAATGAATGTTTTGAATTTTTTCCAAAAGTAAAGTAGTTGCAAACTCATGCTTTTAGAGACTTGTTTGGGCTCATGAGAGGAGTAGAAAAACATCAAAAATTTCAGTCCTGCATGATTCTACCAAGAAATGTGTGTTCATTGAAACCGCTGGTTTTTGATAGTTTGGGCCCTATTGAATAATGAATGTTTTGAATTTTCTCCAAAAGTAAAGTAGTTGCAAACTCATCCTTTTAGAAACTTGTTTGGGCTGTTGAGAGGAGTAAAAAACCATCAAAAATTTCAATCCTGCATGATTCTACCAAGAAATGTGAATCTTCATTCAAAACCTGATTTTTGCTATTGGGCTCTATTGAATAATGAATGTTTTGAATTTTCTCCAAAAGTAAAGTAGTTGCAAACTCATGCTTTTAGAGACTTGTTTGGGCTCATGAGAGGAGTAGAAAAACATCAAAAATTTCAGTCCTGCATGATTCTACCAAGAAATGTGTGTTCATTGAAACCGCTGGTTTTTGATAGTTTGGGCCCTATTGAATAATGAATGTTTTGAATTTTCTCCAAAAGTAAAGTAGTTGCAAACTCATCCTTTTAGAAACTTGTTTGGGCTGTTGAGAGGAGTAAAAAACCATCAAAAATTTCAATGCAGCATGATTCTACCAAGAAATGTGATTCTTCATTCAAAACCTGATTTTTGCTATTGGGCTCTAGTGAAAAGTGAATGTTTTGAATTTTCTCCAAAAGTAAAGTAGTTGCAAACTCATGCTTTTAGAGACTTGTTTGGGCTCATGAGAGGAGTAGAAAAACATCAAAAATTTCAGTCCTGCATGATTCTACCAAGAAATGTGTGTTCATTGAAACCGCTGGTTTTTGATAGTTTGGGCCCTATTGAATAATGAATGTTTTGAATTTTCTCCAAAAGTAAAGTAGTTGCAAACTCATCCTTTTAGAAACTTGTTTGGGCTGTTGAGAGGAGTAAAAAACCATCAAAAATTTCAATCCTGCATGATTCTACCAAGAAATGTGATTCTTCATTCAAAACGCTGGTTTTTGCTATTGGGCTCTATTGAATAATGAATGTTTTGAATTTTCTCCAAAAGTAAAGTAGTTGCAAACTCATCCTTTTAGAGACTTGTTTGGGCTCATGAGAGGAGTAGAAAAACATCAAAAATTTCAGTCCTGCATGATTCTACCAAGAAATGTGTGTTCATTGAAACCGCTGGTTTTTGATAGTTTGGGCCCTATTGAATAATGAATGTTTTGAATTTTCTCCAAAAGTAAAGTAGTTGCAAACTCATCCTTTTAGAAACTTGTTTGGGCTGTTGAGAGGAGTAAAAAACCATCAAAAATTTCAATGCAGCATGATTCTACCAAGAAATGTGATTCTTCATTCAAAACCTGATTTTTGCTATTGGGCTCTAGTGAAAAGTGAATGTTTTGAATTTTCTCCAAAAGTAAAGTAGTTGCAAACTCATGCTTTTAGAGACTTGTTTGGGCTCATGAGAGGAGTAGAAAAACATCAAAAATTTCAGTCCTGCATGATTCTACCAAGAAATGTGTGTTCATTGAAACCGCTGGTTTTTGATAGTTTGGGCCCTATTGAATAATGAATGTTTTGAATTTTCTCCAAAAGTAAAGTAGTTGCAAACTCATCCTTTTAGAAACTTGTTTGGGCTGTTGAGAGGAGTAAAAAACCATCAAAAATTTCAATCCTGCATGATTCTACCAAGAAATGTGATTCTTCATTCAAAACGCTGGTTTTTGCTATTGGGCTCTATTGAATAATGAATGTTTTGAATTTTCTCCAAAAGTAAAGTAGTTGCAAACTCATCCTTTTAGAGACTTGTTTGGGCTCATGAGAGGAGTAGAAAAACATCAAAAATTTCAGTCCTGCACGATTCTACCAAGAAATGTGTGTTCATTCAAACCGCTGGTTTTTGATATTTTGGGCCATATTGAATAATGAATGTTTTGAATTTTCTCCAAAAGTAAAGTAGTTGCAAACTCATCCTTTTAGAAACTTGTTTGGGCTGTTGAGAGGAGTAAAAAACCATCAAAAATTTCAATCCTGCATGATTCTACCATGAAATGTGATTCTTCATTCAAAACCTGATTTTTGCTATTGGGCTCTATTGAATAATGAATGTTTTGAATTTTCTCCAAAAGTAAAGTAGTTGCAAACTCATCCTTTTAGAAACTTGTTTGGGCTGTTGAGAGGAGTAAAAAACCATCAAAAATTTCAATCCTGCATGATTTTACCAAGAAATGTGATTCTTCATTCAAAACCTGATTTTTGCTATTGGGCTCTAATGAATAGTGAATGTTTTGAATTTTCTCCAAAATTAAAGTAGTTGCAAACTCATGCTTTTAGAGACTTGTTTGGGCTCATGAGAGGAGTAGAAAAACATCAAAAATTTCAGTCCTGCATGATTCTACCAAGAAATGTGTGTTTATTGAAACCGCTGGTTTTTGATAGTTTGGGCCCTATTGAATAATGAATGTTTTGAATTTTCTCCAAAAGTTAAATAGTTGCAAACTCATCCTTTTAGAAACTTGTTTGGGCTGTTGAGAGGAGTAAAAAACCATCAAAAATTTCAATCCTGCATGATTTTACCAAGAAATGTGATTCTTCATTCAAGACCTGATTTTTGCTATTGGGCTCTATTGAATAATGAATGTTTTGAATTTTCTCCAAAAGTAAAGTAGTTGCAAACTCATGCTTTTAGAGACTTGTTTGGGCTCATGAGAGGAGTAGAAAAACATCAAAAATTTCAGTCCTGCATGATTCTACCAAGAAATGTGTGTTCATTGAAACCGCTGGTTTTTGATAGTTTGAGCCCTATTGAATAATGAATGTTTTGAATTTTCTCCAAAAGTAAAGTAGTTGCAAACTCATCCTTTTAGAAACTTGTTTGGGCTGTTGAGAGGAGTAAAAAACCATCAAAAATTTCAATCCTGCATGATTTTACCAAGAAATGTGATTCTTCATTCAAAACCTGATTTTTGCTATTGGGCTCTATTGAATAATGAATGTTTTGAATTTTCTCCAAAAGTAAAGTAGTTGCAAACTCATGCTTTTAGAGTCTTGTTTGGGCTCATGAGAGGAGTAGAAAAACATCAAAAATTTCAGTCCTGCATGATTCTACCAAGAAATGTGTGTTCATTGAAACCGCTGGTTTTTGATAGTTTGGGCCCTATTGAATAATGAATGTTTTGAATTTTCTCCAAAAGTAAAGTAGTTGCAAACTCATCCTTTTAGAAACTTGTTTGGGCTGTTGAGAGGAGTAAAAAACCATCAAAAATTTCAATCCTGCATGATTCTACCAAGAAATGTGATTATTCATTCAAAACGCTGGTTTTTGCTATTGGGCTCTATTGAGTAATGAATGTTTTGAATTTTCTCCAAAAGTAAAGTAGTTGCAAACTCATCCTTTTAGAGACTTGTTTGGGCTCATGAGAGGAGTAGAAAAAAATCCAAAATTTCAGTTCTGCACGATTCTACCAAGAAATGTGTGTTCATTCAAACCGCTGGTTTTTGATATTTTGGGCCCTATTGAATAATGAATGTTTTGAATTTTCTCCAAAAGTAAAGTAGTTGCAAACTCATGCTTTTAGAGACTTGTTTGGGCTCATGAGAGGAGTAGAAAAACATCAAAAATTTCAGTCCTGCATGATTCTACCAAGAAATGTGTGTTCATTGAAACCGTTGGTTTTTGATAGTTTGGGCCCTATTGAATAATGAATGTTTTGAATTTTCTCCAAAAGTAAAGTAGTTGCAAACTCATCCTTTTAGAAACTTGTTTGGGCTGTTGAGAGGAGTAAAAAACCATCAAAAATTTCAATCCTGCATGATTTTACCAAGAAATGTGATTCTTCATTCAAAACCTGATTTTTGCTATTGGGCTCTATTGAATAATGAATGTTTTGAATTTTCTCCAAAAGTAAAGTAGTTGCAAACTCATGCTTTTAGAGACTTGTTTGGGCTCATGAGAGGAGTAGAAAAACATCAAAAATTTCAGTCCTGCATGATTCTACCAAGAAATGTGTGTTCATTGAAACCGCTGGTTTTTGATAGTTTGGGCCCTATTGAATAATGAATGTTTTGAATTTTCTCCAAAAGTAAAGTAGTTGCAAACTCATCCTTTTAGAAACTTGTTTGGGCTGTTGAGAGGAGTAAAAAACCATCAAAAATTTCAATCCTGCATGATTTTACCAAGAAATGTGATTCTTCATTCAAAACCTGATTTTTGCTATTGGGCTCTATTGAATAATGAATGTTTTGAATTTTCTCCAAAAGTAAAGTAGTTGCAAACTCATGCTTTTAGAGACTTGTTTGGGCTCATGAGAGGAGTAGAAAAACATCAAAAATTTCAGTCCTGCATGATTCTACCAAGAAATGTGTGTTCATTGAAACCGCTGGTTTTTGATAGTTTGGGCCCTATTGAATAATGAATGTTTTGAATTTTCTCCAAAAGTAAAGTAGTTGCAAACTCATCCTTTTAGAAACTTGTTTGGACTGTTGAGAGGAGTAAAAAACCATCAAAAATTTCAATGCAGCATGATTCTACCAAGAAATGTGATTCTTCATTCAAAACCTGATTTTTGCTATTGGGCTCTAGTGAAAAGTGAATGTTTTGAATTTTCTCCAAAAGTAAAGTAGTTGCAAACTCATGCTTTTAGAGACTTGTTTGGGCTCATGAGAGGAGTAGAAAAACATCAAAAATTTCAGTCCTGCATGATTCTACTAAGAAATGTGTGTTCATTCAAACCGCTGGTTTTTGATAGTTTGGGCCCTATTGAATAATGAATGTTTTGAATTTTCTCCAAAAGTAAAGTAGTTGCAAACTCATCCTTTTAGAAACTTGTTTGGGCTGTTGAGAGGAGTAAAAAACCATCAAAAATTTCAATCCAGCATGATTTTACCAAGAAATGTGATTCTTCATTCAAAACCTGATTTTTGCTATTGGGCTCTATTGAATAATGAATGTTTTGAATTTTCTCCAAAAGTAAAGTAGTTGCAAACTCATGCTTTTAGAGACTTGTTTGGGCTCATGAGAGGAGTAGAAAAACATCAAAAATTTCAGTCCTGCATGATTCTACCAAGAAATATGTGTTCATTGAAACCGCTGGTTTTTGATAGTTTGGACCCTATTGAATAATGAATGTTTTGAATTTTCTCCAAAAGTAAAGTAGTTGCAAACTCATCCTTTTAGAAACTTGTTTGGGCTGTTGAGAGGAGTAAAAAACCATCAAAAATTTCAATCCTGCATGATTCTACCAAGAAATGTGATTCTTCATTCAAAACGCTGGTTTTTGCTATTGGGCTCTATTGAATAATGAATGTTTTGAATTTTCTCCAAAAGTAAAGTAGTTGCAAACTCATACTTTTAGAGACTTGTTTGGGCTCATGAGAGGAGAAGAAAAACATCAAAAATTTCAGTCCTGCACGATTCTACCAAGAAATGTGTGTTCATTCAAACCGCTGGTTTTTGATATTTTGGGCCCTATTGAATAATGAATGTTTTGAATTTTCTCCAAAAGTAAAGTAGTTGCAAACTCATCCTTTTAGAAACTTGTTTGGGCTGTTGAGAGGAGTAAAAAACCATCAAAAATTTCAATCCTGCATGATTCTACCAAGAAATGTGATTCTTCATTCAAAACCTGATTTTTGCTATTGGGCTCTATTGAATAATGAATGTTTTGAATTTTCTCCAAAAGTAAAGTAGTTGCAAACTCATGCTTTTAGAGACTTGTTTGGGCTCATGAGAGGAGTAGAAAAACATCAAAAATTTCAGTCCTGCATGATTCTACCAAGAAATGTGTGTTCATTCAAACCGCTGGTTTTTGATAGTTTGGGCCCTATTGAATAATGAATGTTTTGAATTTTCTCCAAAAGTAAAGTAGTTGCAAACTCATCCTTTTAGAAACTTGTTTGGGCTGTTGAGAGGAGTAAAAAACCATCAAAATTTTCAATCCTGCATGATTTTACCAAGAAATGTGATTCTTCATTCAAAACCTGATTTTTGCTATTGGGCTCTATTGAATAATGAATGTTTTGAATTTTCTCCAAAAGTAAAGTAGTTGCAAACTCAGGCTTTTAGAGTCTTGTTTGGGCTCATGAGAGGAGTAGAAAAACATCAAAAATTTCAGTCCTGCATGATTCTACCAAGAAATGTGTGTTCATTGAAACCGCTGGTTTTTGATAGTTTGGGCCCTATTGAATAATGAATGTTTTGAATTTTCTCCAAAAGTAAAGTAGTTGCAAACTCATCCTTTTAGAAACTTGTTTGGGCTGTTGAGAGGAGTAAAAAACCATCAAAAATTTCAATCCTGCATGATTCTACCAAGAAATGTGATTATTCATTCAAAATGCTGGTTTTTGCTATTGGGCTCTATTGAATAATGAATGTTTTGAATTTTCTCCAAAAGTAAAGTAGTTGCAAACTCATCCTTTTAGAGACTTGTTTGGGCTCATGAGAGGAGTAGAAAAAAATCCAAAATTTCAGTTCTGCACGATTCTACCAAGAAATGTGTGTTCATTCAAACCGCTGGTTTTTGATATTTTGGGCCCTATTGAATAATGAATGTTTTGAATTTTCTCCAAAAGTAAAGTAGTTGCAAACTCATGCTTTTAGAGACTTGTTTGGGCTCATGAGAGGAGTAGAAAAACATCAAAAATTTCAGTCCTGCATGATTCTACCAAGAAATGTGTGTTCATTGAAACCGTTGGTTTTTGATAGTTTGGGCCCTATTGAATAATGAATGTTTTGAATTTTCTCCAAAAGTAAAGTAGTTGCAAACTCATCCTTTTAGAAACTTGTTTGGGCTGTTGAGAGGAGTAAAAAACCATCAAAAATTTCAATCCTGCATGATTTTACCAAGAAATGTGATTCTTCATTCAAAACCTGATTTTTGCTATTGGGCTCTATTGAATAATGAATGTTTTGCATTTTCTCCAAAAGTAAAGTAGTTGCAAACTCATGCTTTTAGAGACTTGTTTGGGCTCATGAGAGGAGTAGAAAAACATCAAAAATTTCAGTCCTGCATGATTCTACCAAGAAATGTGTGTTCATTGAAACCGCTGGTTTTTGATAGTTTGGGCCCTATTGAATAATGAATGTTTTGAATTTTCTCCAAAAGTAAAGTAGTTGCAAACTCATCCTTTTAGAAACTTGTTTGGGCTGTTGAGAGGAGTAAAAAACCATCAAAAATTTCAATCCTGCATGATTTTACCAAGAAATGTGATTCTTCATTCAAAACCTGATTTTTGCTATTGGGCTCTATTGAATAATGAATGTTTTGAATTTTTTCCAAAAGTAAAGTAGTTGCAAACTCATGCTTTTAGAGACTTGTTTGGGCTCATGAGAGGAGTAGAAAAACATCAAAAATTTCAGTCCTGCATGATTCTACCAAGAAATGTGTGTTCATTGAAACCGCTGGTTTTTGATAGTTTGGGCCCTATTGAATAATGAATGTTTTGAATTTTCTCCAAAAGTAAAGTAGTTGCAAACTCATCCTTTTAGAAACTTGTTTGGGCTGTTGAGAGGAGTAAAAAACCATCAAAAATTTCAATCCTGCATGATTCTACCAAGAAATGTGAATCTTCATTCAAAACCTGATTTTTGCTATTGGGCTCTATTGAATAATGAATGTTTTGAATTTTCTCCAAAAGTAAAGTAGTTGCAAACTCATGCTTTTAGAGACTTGTTTGGGCTCATGAGAGGAGTAGAAAAACATCAAAAATTTCAGTCCTGCATGATTCTACCAAGAAATGTGTGTTCATTCAAACCGCTGGTTTTTGATAGTTTGGGCCCTATTGAATAATGAATGTTTTGAATTTTCTCCAAAAGTAAAGTAGTTGCAAACTCATCCTTTTAGAAACTTGTTTGGGCTGTTGAGAGGAGTAAAAAACCATCAAAAATTTCAATGCAGCATGATTCTACCAAGAAATGTGATTCTTCATTCAAAACCTGATTTTTGCTATTGGGCTCTAGTGAAAAGTGAATGTTTTGAATTTTCTCCAAAAGTAAAGTAGTTGCAAACTCATGCTTTTAGAGACTTGTTTGGGCTCATGAGAGGAGTAGAAAAACATCAAAAATTTCAGTCCTGCATGATTCTACCAAGAAATGTGTGTTCATTGAAACCGCTGGTTTTTGATAGTTTGGGCCCTATTGAATAATGAATGTTTTGAATTTTCTCCAAAAGTAAAGTAGTTGCAAACTCATCCTTTTAGAAACTTGTTTGGGCTGTTGAGAGGAGTAAAAAACCATCAAAAATTTCAATCCTGCATGATTCTACCAAGAAATGTGATTCTTCATTCAAAACGCTGGTTTTTGCTATTGGGCTCTATTGAATAATGAATGTTTTGAATTTTCTCCAAAAGTAAAGTAGTTGCAAACTCATCCTTTTAGAGACTTGTTTGGGCTCATGAGAGGAGTAGAAAAACATCAAAAATTTCAGTCCTGCACGATTCTACCAAGAAATGTGTGTTCATTCAAACCGCTGGTTTTTGATATTTTGGGCCATATTGAATAATGAATGTTTTGAATTTTCTCCAAAAGTAAAGTAGTTGCAAACTCATCCTTTTAGAAACTTGTTTGGGCTGTTGAGAGGAGTAAAAAACCATCAAAAATTTCAATCCTGCATGATTCTACCATGAAATGTGATTCTTCATTCAAAACCTGATTTTTGCTATTGGGCTCTATTGAATAATGAATGTTTTGAATTTTCTCCAAAAGTAAAGTAGTTGCAAACTCATCCTTTTAGAAACTTGTTTGGGCTGTTGAGAGGAGTAAAAAACCATCAAAAATTTCAATCCTGCATGATTTTACCAAGAAATGTGATTCTTCATTCAAAACCTGATTTTTGCTATTGGGCTCTAATGAATAGTGAATGTTTTGAATTTTCTCCAAAAGTAAAGTAGTTGCAAACTCATGCTTTTAGAGACTTGTTTGGGCTCATGAGAGGAGTAGAAAAACATCAAAAATTTCAGTCCTGCATGATTCTACCAAGAAATGTGTGTTTATTGAAACCGCTGGTTTTTGATAGTTTGGGCCCTATTGAATAATGAATGTTTTGAATTTTCTCCAAAAGTTAAATAGTTGCAAACTCATCCTTTTAGAAACTTGTTTGGGCTGTTGAGAGGAGTAAAAAACCATCAAAAATTTCAATCCTGCATGATTTTACCAAGAAATGTGATTCTTCATTCAAGACCTGATTTTTGCTATTGGGCTCTATTGAATAATGAATGTTTTGAATTTTCTCCAAAAGTAAAGTAGTTGCAAACTCATGCTTTTAGAGACTTGTTTGGGCTCATGAGAGGAGTAGAAAAACATCAAAAATTTCAGTCCTGCATGATTCTACCAAGAAATGTGTGTTCATTGAAACCGCTGGTTTTTGATAGTTTGAGCCCTATTGAATAATGAATGTTTTGAATTTTCTCCAAAAGTAAAGTAGTTGCAAACTCATCCTTTTAGAAACTTGTTTGGGCTGTTGAGAGGAGTAAAAAACCATCAAAAATTTCAATCCTGCATGATTTTACCAAGAAATGTGATTCTTCATTCAAAACCTGATTTTTGCTATTGGGCTCTATTGAATAATGAATGTTTTGAATTTTCTCCAAAAGTAAAGTAGTTGCAAACTCATGCTTTTAGAGTCTTGTTTGGGCTCATGAGAGGAGTAGAAAAACATCAAAAATTTCAGTCCTGCATGATTCTACCAAGAAATGTGTGTTCATTGAAACCGCTGGTTTTTGATAGTTTGGGCCCTATTGAATAATGAATGTTTTGAATTTTCTCCAAAAGTAAAGTAGTTGCAAACTCATCCTTTTAGAAACTTGTTTGGGCTGTTGAGAGGAGTAAAAAACCATCAAAAATTTCAATCCTGCATGATTCTACCAAGAAATGTGATTATTCATTCAAAACGCTGGTTTTTGCTATTGGGCTCTATTGAGTAATGAATGTTTTGAATTTTCTCCAAAAGTAAAGTAGTTGCAAACTCATCCTTTTAGAGACTTGTTTGGGCTCATGAGAGGAGTAGAAAAAAATCCAAAATTTCAGTTCTGCACGATTCTACCAAGAAATGTGTGTTCATTCAAACCGCTGGTTTTTGATATTTTGGGCCCTATTGAATAATGAATGTTTTGAATTTTCTCCAAAAGTAAAGTAGTTGCAAACTCATGCTTTTAGAGACTTGTTTGGGCTCATGAGAGGAGTAGAAAAACATCAAAAATTTCAGTCCTGCATGATTCTACCAAGAAATGTGTGTTCATTGAAACCGTTGGTTTTTGATAGTTTGGGCCCTATTGAATAATGAATGTTTTGAATTTTCTCCAAAAGTAAAGTAGTTGCAAACTCATCCTTTTAGAAACTTGTTTGGGCTGTTGAGAGGAGTAAAAAACCATCAAAAATTTCAATCCTGCATGATTTTACCAAGAAATGTGATTCTTCATTCAAAACCTGATTTTTGCTATTGGGCTCTATTGAATAATGAATGTTTTGAATTTTCTCCAAAAGTAAAGTAGTTGCAAACTCATGCTTTTAGAGACTTGTTTGGGCTCATGAGAGGAGTAGAAAAACATCAAAAATTTCAGTCCTGCATGATTCTACCAAGAAATGTGTGTTCATTGAAACCGCTGGTTTTTGATAGTTTGGGCCCTATTGAATAATGAATGTTTTGAATTTTCTCCAAAAGTAAAGTAGTTGCAAACTCATCCTTTTAGAAACTTGTTTGGGCTGTTGAGAGGAGTAAAAAACCATCAAAAATTTCAATCCTGCATGATTTTACCAAGAAATGTGATTCTTCATTCAAAACCTGATTTTTGCTATTGGGCTCTATTGAATAATGAATGTTTTGAATTTTCTCCAAAAGTAAAGTAGTTGCAAACTCATGCTTTTAGAGACTTGTTTGGGCTCATGAGAGGAGTAGAAAAACATCAAAAATTTCAGTCCTGCATGATTCTACCAAGAAATGTGTGTTCATTGAAACCGCTGGTTTTTGATAGTTTGGGCCCTATTGAATAATGAATGTTTTGAATTTTCTCCAAAAGTAAAGTAGTTGCAAACTCATCCTTTTAGAAACTTGTTTGGGCTGTTGAGAGGAGTAAAAAACCATCAAAAATTTCAATGCAGCATGATTCTACCAAGAAATGTGATTCTTCATTCAAAACCTGATTTTTGCTATTGGGCTCTAGTGAAAAGTGAATGTTTTGAATTTTCTCCAAAAGTAAAGTAGTTGCAAACTCATGCTTTTAGAGACTTGTTTGGGCTCATGAGAGGAGTAGAAAAACATCAAAAATTTCAGTCCTGCATGATTCTACTAAGAAATGTGTGTTCATTCAAACCGCTGGTTTTTGATAGTTTGGGCCCTATTGAATAATGAATGTTTTGAATTTTCTCCAAAAGTAAAGTAGTTGCAAACTCATCCTTTTAGAAACTTGTTTGGGCTGTTGAGAGGAGTAAAAAACCATCAAAAATTTCAATCCAGCATGATTTTACCAAGAAATGTGATTCTTCATTCAAAACCTGATTTTTGCTATTGGGCTCTATTGAATAATGAATGTTTTGAATTTTCTCCAAAAGTAAAGTAGTTGCAAACTCATGCTTTTAGAGACTTGTTTGGGCTCATGAGAGGAGTAGAAAAACATCAAAAATTTCAGTCCTGCATGATTCTACCAAGAAATATGTGTTCATTGAAACCGCTGGTTTTTGATAGTTTGGACCCTATTGAATAATGAATGTTTTGAATTTTCTCCAAAAGTAAAGTAGTTGCAAACTCATCCTTTTAGAAACTTGTTTGGGCTGTTGAGAGGAGTAAAAAACCATCAAAAATTTCAATCCTGCATGATTCTACCAAGAAATGTGATTCTTCATTCAAAACGCTGGTTTTTGCTATTGGGCTCTATTGAATAATGAATGTTTTGAATTTTCTCCAAAAGTAAAGTAGTTGCAAACTCATACTTTTAGAGACTTGTTTGGGCTCATGAGAGGAGAAGAAAAACATCAAAAATTTCAGTCCTGCACGATTCTACCAAGAAATGTGTGTTCATTCAAACCGCTGGTTTTTGATATTTTGGGCCCTATTGAATAATGAATGTTTTGAATTTTCTCCAAAAGTAAAGTAGTTGCAAACTCATCCTTTTAGAAACTTGTTTGGGCTGTTGAGAGGAGTAAAAAACCATCAAAAATTTCAATCCTGCATGATTCTACCAAGAAATGTGATTCTTCATTCAAAACCTGATTTTTGCTATTGGGCTCTATTGAATAATGAATGTTTTGAATTTTCTCCAAAAGTAAAGTAGTTGCAAACTCATGCTTTTAGAGACTTGTTTGGGCTCATGAGAGGAGTAGAAAAACATCAAAAATTTCAGTCCTGCATGATTCTACCAAGAAATGTGTGTTCATTCAAACCGCTGGTTTTTGATAGTTTGGGCCCTATTGAATAATGAATGTTTTGAATTTTCTCCAAAAGTAAAGTAGTTGCAAACTCATCCTTTTAGAAACTTGTTTGGGCTGTTGAGAGGAGTAAAAAACCATCAAAAATTTCAATCCTGCATGATTTTACCAAGAAATGTGATTCTTCATTCAAAACCTGATTTTTGCTATTGGGCTCTATTGAATAGTGAATGTTTTGAATTTTCTCCAAAAGTAAAGTAGTTGCAAACTCATGCTTTTAGAGACTTGTTTGGGCTCATGAGAGGAGTAGAAAAACATCAAAAATTTCAGTCCTGCATGATTCTACCAAGAAATGTGTGTTCATTGAAACCGCTGGTTTTTGATAGTTTGGGCCCTATTGAATAATGAATGTTTTGAATTTTCTCCAAAAGTAAAGTAGTTGCAAACTCATCCTTTTAGAAACTTGTTTGGGCTGTTGAGAGGAGTAAAAAACCATCAAAAATTTCAATCCTGCATGATTTTACCAAGAAATGTGATTCTTCATTCAAAACTTGATTTTTGCTATTGGGCTCTATTGAATAGTGAATGTTTTGAATTTTCTCCAAAAGTAAAGTAGTTGCAAACTCATGCTTTTAGAGACTTGTTTGGGCTCATGAGAGGAGTAGAAAAACATCAAAAATTTCAGTCCTGCATGATTCTACCAAGAAATGTGTGTTCATTGAAACCGCTGGTTTTTGATAGTTTGGGCCCTATTGAATAATGAATGTTTTGAATTTTCTCCAAAAGTAAAGTAGTTGCAAACTCATCCTTTTAGAAACTTGTTTGGGCTGTTGAGAGGAGTAAAAAACCATCAAAAATTTCAATCCTGCATGATTTTACCAAGAAATGTGATTCTTCATTCAAAACCTGATTTTTGCTATTGGGCTCTATTGAATAATGAATGTTTTGAATTTTCTCCAAAAGTAAAGTAGTTGCAAACTCATGCTTTTAGAGACTTGTTTGGGCTCATGAGAGGAGTAGAAAAACATCAAAAATTTCAGTCCTGCATGATTCTACCAAGAAATGTGTGTTCATTGAAACCGCTGGTTTTTGATAGTTTGGGCCCTATTGAATAATGAATGTTTTGAATTTTCTCCAAAAGTAAAGTAGTTGCAAACTCATCCTTTTAGAAACTTGTTTGGGCTGTTGAGAGGAGTAAAAAACCATCAAAAATTTCAATCCTGCATGATTCTACCAAGAAATGTGATTCTTCATTCAAAACGCTGGTTTTTGCTATTGGGCTCTATTGAATAATGAATGTTTTGAATTTTCTCCAAAAGTAAAGTAGTTGCAAACTCATCCTTTTAGAGACTTGTTTGGGCTCATGAGAGGAGTAGAAAAACATCAAAAATTTCAGTCCTGCACGATTCTACCAAGAAATGTGTGTTCATTCAAACCGCTGGTTTTTGATATTTTGGGCCTTATTGAATAATGAATGTTTTGAATTTTCTCCAAAAGTAAAGTAGTTGCAAACTCATCCTTTTAGAAACTTGTTTGGGCTGTTGAGAGGAGTAAAAAACCATCAAAAATTTCAATCCTGCATGATTCTACCATGAAATGTGATTCTTTATTCAAAACCTGATTTTTGCTATTGGGCTCTATTGAATAATGAATGTTTTGAATTTTCTCCAAAAGTAAAGTAGTTGCAAACTCATGCTTTTAGAGACTTGTTTGGGTTCATGAGAGGAGTAGAAAAACATCAAAAATTTCAGTCCTGCATGATTCTACCAAGAAATGTGTGTTCATTGAAACCGCTGGTTTTTGATAGTTTGGGCCCTATTGAATAATGAATGTTTTGAATTTTCTCCAAAAGTAAAGTAGTTGCAAACTCATCCTTTTAGAAACTTGTTTGGGCTGTTGAGAGGAGTAAAAAACCATCAAAAATTTCAATCCTGCATGATTCTACCAAGAAATGTGATTCTTCATTCAAAACGCTGGTTTTTGCTATTGGGCTCTATTGAATAATGAATGTTTTGAATTTTCTCCAAAAGTAAAGTAGTTGCAAACTCATGCTTTTAGAGACTTGTTTGGGCTCATGAGAGGAGTAGAAAAACATCAAAAATTTCAGTCCTGCATGATTCTACCAAGAAATGTGTGTTCATTGAAACCGCTGGTTTTTGATAGTTTGGGCCCTATTGAATAATGAATGTTTTGAATTTTCTCCAAAAGTAAAGTAGTTGCAAACTCATCCTTTTAGAAACTTGTTTGGGCTGTTGAGAGGAGTAAAAAACCATCAAAAATTTCAATCCTGCATGATTTTACCAAGAAATGTGATTCTTCATTCAAAACCTGATTTTTGCTATTGGGCTCTATTGAATAGTGAATGTTTTGAATTTTCTCCAAAAGTAAAGTAGTTGCAAACTCATGCTTTTAGAGACTTGTTTGGGCTCATGAGAGGAGTAGAAAAACATCAAAAATTTCAGTCCTGCATGATTCTACCAAGAAATGTGTGTTCATTGAAACCGCTGGTTTTTGATAGTTTGGGCCCTATTGAATAATGAATGTTTTGAATTTTCTCCAAAAGTAAAGTAGTTGCAAACTCATCCTTTTAGAAACTTGTTTGGGCTGTTGAGAGGAGTAAAAAACCATCAAAAATTTCAATCCTGCATGATTTTACCAAGAAATGTGATTCTTCATTCAAAACCTGATTTTTGCTATTGGGCTCTATTGAATAATGAATGTTTTGAATTTTCTCCAAAAGTAAAGTAGTTGCAAACTCATGCTTTTAGAGACTTGTTTGGGCTCATGAGAGGAGTAGAAAAACATCAAAAATTTCAGTCCTGCATGATTCTACCAAGAAATGTGTGTTCATTGAAACCGCTGGTTTTTGATAGTTTGGGCCCTATTGAATAATGAATGTTTTGAATTTTCTCCAAAAGTAAAGTAGTTGCAAACTCATCCTTTTAGAAACTTGTTTGGGCTGTTGAGAGGAGTAAAAAACCATCAAAAATTTCAATCCTGCATGATTTTACCAAGAAATGTGATTCTTCATTCAAAACCTGATTTTTGCTATTGGGCTCTATTGAATAATGAATGTTTTGAATTTTCTCCAAAAGTAAAGTAGTTGCAAACTCATGCTTTTAGAGTCTTGTTTGAGCTCATGAGAGGAGTAGAAAAACATCAAAAATTTCAGTCCTGCATGATTCTACCAAGAAATGTGTGTTCATTGAAACCGCTGGTTTTTGATAGTTTGGGCCCTATTGAATAATGAATGTTTTGAATTTTCTCCAAAAGTAAAGTAGTTGCAAACTCATCCTTTTAGAAACTTGTTTGGGCTGTTGAGAGGAGTAAAAAACCATCAAAAATTTCAATCCTGCATGATTCTACCAAGAAATGTGATTATTCATTCAAAACGCTGGTTTTTGCTATTGGGCTCTATTGAATAATGAATGTTTTGAATTTTCTCCAAAAGTAAAGTAGTTGCAAACTCATCCTTTTAGAGACTTGTTTGGGCTCATGAGAGGAGTAGAAAAAAATCCAAAATTTCAGTTCTGCACGATTCTACCAAGAAATGTGTGTTCATTCAAACCGCTGGTTTTTGATATTTTGGGCCCTATTGAATAATGAATGTTTTGAATTTTCTCCAAAAGTAAAGTAGTTGCAAACTCATGCTTTTAGAGACTTGTTTGGGCTCATGAGAGGAGTAGAAAAACATCAAAAATTTCAGTCCTGCATGATTCTACCAAGAAATGTGTGTTCATTGAAACCGTTGGTTTTTGATAGTTTGGGCCCTATTGAATAATGAATGTTTTGAATTTTCTCCAAAAGTAAAGTAGTTGCAAACTCATCCTTTTAGAAACTTGTTTGGGCTGTTGAGAGGAGTAAAAAACCATCAAAAATTTCAATCCTGCATGATTTTACCAAGAAATGTGATTCTTCATTCAAAACCTGATTTTTGCTATTGGGCTCTATTGAATAATGAATGTTTTGAATTTTCTCCAAAAGTAAAGTAGTTGCAAACTCATGCTTTTAGAGACTTGTTTGGGCTCATGAGAGGAGTAGAAAAACATCAAAAATTTCAGTCCTGCATGATTCTACCAAGAAATGTGTGTTCATTGAAACCGCTGGTTTTTGATAGTTTGGGCCCTATTGAATAATGAATGTTTTGAATTTTCTCCAAAAGTAAAGTAGTTGCAAACTCATCCTTTTAGAAACTTGTTTGGGCTGTTGAGAGGAGTAAAAAACCATCAAAAATTTCAATCCTGCATGATTTTACCAAGAAATGTGATTCTTCATTCAAAACCTGATTTTTGCTATTGGGCTCTATTGAATAATGAATGTTTTGAATTTTTTCCAAAAGTAAAGTAGTTGCAAACTCATGCTTTTAGAGACTTGTTTGGGCTCATGAGAGGAGTAGAAAAACATCAAAAATTTCAGTCCTGCATGATTCTACCAAGAAATGTGTGTTCATTGAAACCGCTGGTTTTTGATAGTTTGGGCCCTATTGAATAATGAATGTTTTGAATTTTCTCCAAAAGTAAAGTAGTTGCAAACTCATCCTTTTAGAAACTTGTTTGGGCTGTTGAGAGGAGTAAAAAACCATCAAAAATTTCAATCCTGCATGATTTTACCAAGAAATGTGATTATTCATTCAAAACGCTGGTTTTTGCTATTGGGCTCTATTGAATAATGAATGTTTTGAATTTTCTCCAAAAGTAAAGTAGTTGCAAACTCATCCTTTTAGAGACTTGTTTGGGCTCATGAGAGGAGTAGAAAAAAATCCAAAATTTCAGTTCTGCACGATTCTACCAAGAAATGTGTGTTCATTCAAACCGCTGGTTTTTGATATTTTGGGCCCTATTGAATAATGAATGTTTTGAATTTTCTCCAAAAGTAAAGTAGTTGCAAACTCATGCTTTTAGAGACTTGTTTGGGCTCATGAGAGGAGTAGAAAAACATCAAAAATTTCAGTCCTGCATGATTCTACCAAGAAATGTGTGTTCATTGAAACCGTTGGTTTTTGATAGTTTGGGCCCTATTGAATAATGAATGTTTTGAATTTTCTCCAAAAGTAAAGTAGTTGCAAACTCATCCTTTTAGAAACTTGTTTGGGCTGTTGAGAGGAGTAAAAAACCATCAAAAATTTCAATCCTGCATGATTTTACCAAGAAATGTGATTCTTCATTCAAAACCTGATTTTTGCTATTGGGCTCTATTGAATAATGAATGTTTTGAATTTTTTCCAAAAGTAAAGTAGTTGCAAACTCATGCTTTTAGAGACTTGTTTGGGCTCATGAGAGGAGTAGAAAAACATCAAAAATTTCAGTCCTGCATGATTCTACCAAGAAATGTGTGTTCATTGAAACCGCTGGTTTTTGATAGTTTGGGCCCTATTGAATAATGAATGTTTTGAATTTTCTCCAAAAGTAAAGTAGTTGCAAACTCATCCTTTTAGAAACTTGTTTGGGCTGTTGAGAGGAGTAAAAAACCATCAAAAATTTCAATCCTGCATGATTCTACCAAGAAATGTGATTATTCATTCAAAACGCTGGTTTTTGCTATTGGGCTCTATTGAATAATGAATGTTTTGAATTTTCTCCAAAAGTAAAGTAGTTGCAAACTCATCCTTTTAGAGACTTGTTTGGGCTCATGAGAGGAGTAGAAAAAAATCCAAAATTTCAGTTCTGCACGATTCTACCAAGAAATGTGTGTTCATTCAAACCGCTGGTTTTTGATATTTTGGGCCCTATTGAATAATGAATGTTTTGAATTTTCTCCAAAAGTAAAGTAGTTGCAAACTCATGCTTTTAGAGACTTGTTTGGGCTCATGAGAGGAGTAGAAAAACATCAAAAATTTCAGTCCTGCATGATTCTACCAAGAAATGTGTGTTCATTGAAACCGTTGGTTTTTGATAGTTTGGGCCCTATTGAATAATGAATGTTTTGAATTTTCTCCAAAAGTAAAGTAGTTGCAAACTCATCCTTTTAGAAACTTGTTTGGGCTGTTGAGAGGAGTAAAAAACCATCAAAAATTTCAATCCTGCATGATTTTACCAAGAAATGTGATTCTTCATTCAAAACCTGATTTTTGCTATTGGGCTCTATTGAATAATGAATGTTTTGAATTTTCTCCAAAAGTAAAGTAGTTGCAAACTCATGCTTTTAGAGACTTGTTTGGGCTCATGAGAGGAGTAGAAAAACATCAAAAATTTCAGTCCTGCATGATTCTACCAAGAAATGTGTGTTCATTGAAACCGCTGGTTTTTGATAGTTTGGGCCCTATTGAATAATGAATGTTTTGAATTTTCTCCAAAAGTAAAGTAGTTGCAAACTCATCCTTTTAGAAACTTGTTTGGGCTGTTGAGAGGAGTAAAAAACCATCAAAAATTTCAATCCTGCATGATTTTACCAAGAAATGTGATTCTTCATTCAAAACCTGATTTTTGCTATTGGGCTCTATTGAATAATGAATGTTTTGAATTTTTTCCAAAAGTAAAGTAGTTGCAAACTCATGCTTTTAGAGACTTGTTTGGGCTCATGAGAGGAGTAGAAAAACATCAAAAATTTCAGTCCTGCATGATTCTACCAAGAAATGTGTGTTCATTGAAACCGCTGGTTTTTGATAGTTTGGGCCCTATTGAATAATGAATGTTTTGAATTTTCTCCAAAAGTAAAGTAGTTGCAAACTCATCCTTTTAGAAACTTGTTTGGGCTGTTGAGAGGAGTAAAAAACCATCAAAAATTTCAATCCTGCATGATTCTACCAAGAAATGTGAATCTTCATTCAAAACCTGATTTTTGCTATTGGGCTCTATTGAATAATGAATGTTTTGAATTTTCTCCAAAAGTAAAGTAGTTGCAAACTCATGCTTTTAGAGACTTGTTTGGGCTCATGAGAGGAGTAGAAAAACATCAAAAATTTCAGTCCTGCATGATTCTACCAAGAAATGTGTGTTCATTGAAACCGCTGGTTTTTGATAGTTTGGGCCCTATTGAATAATGAATGTTTTGAATTTTCTCCAAAAGTAAAGTAGTTGCAAACTCATCCTTTTAGAAACTTGTTTGGGCTGTTGAGAGGAGTAAAAAACCATCAAAAATTTCAATGCAGCATGATTCTACCAAGAAATGTGATTCTTCATTCAAAACCTGATTTTTGCTATTGGGCTCTAGTGAAAAGTGAATGTTTTGAATTTTCTCCAAAAGTAAAGTAGTTGCAAACTCATGCTTTTAGAGACTTGTTTGGGCTCATGAGAGGAGTAGAAAAACATCAAAAATTTCAGTCCTGCATGATTCTACTAAGAAATGTGTGTTCATTCAAACCGCTGGTTTTTGATAGTTTGGGCCCTATTGAATAATGAATGTTTTGAATTTTCTCCAAAAGTAAAGTAGTTGCAAACTCATCCTTTTAGAAACTTGTTTGGGCTGTTGAGAGGAGTAAAAAACCATCAAAAATTTCAATCCAGCATGATTTTACCAAGAAATGTGATTCTTCATTCAAAACCTGATTTTTGCTATTGGGCTCTATTGAATAATGAATGTTTTGAATTTTCTCCAAAAGTAAAGTAGTTGCAAACTCATCCTTTTAGAGACTTGTTTGGGCTCATGAGAGGAGTAGAAAAACATCAAAAATTTCAGTCCTGCACGATTCTACCAAGAAATGTGTGTTCATTCAAACCGCTGGTTTTTGATATTTTGGGCCCTATTGAATAATGAATGTTTTGAATTTTCTCCAAAAGTAAAGTAGTTGCAAACTCATCCTTTTAGAAACTTGTTTGGGCTGTTGAGAGGAGTAAAAAACCATCAAAAATTTCAATCCTGCATGATTCTACCAAGAAATGTGATTCTTCATTCAAAACCTGATTTTTGCTATTGGGCTCTATTGAATAATGAATGTTTTGAATTTTCTCCAAAAGTAAAGTAGTTGCAAACTCATGCTTTTAGAGACTTGTTTGGGCTCATGAGAGGAGTAGAAAAACATCAAAAATTTCAGTCCTGCATGATTCTACCAAGAAATGTGTGTTCATTCAAACCGCTGGTTTTTGATATTTTGGGCCCTATTGAATAATGAATGTTTTGAATTTTCTCCAAAAGTAAAGTAGTTGCAAACTCATCCTTTTAGAAACTTGTTTGGGCTGTTGAGAGGAGTAAAAAACCATCAAAAATTTCAATCCTGCATGATTTTACCAAGAAATGTGATTCTTCATTCAAAACCTGATTTTTGCTATTGGGCTCTATTGAATAATGAATGTTTTGAATTTTCTCCAAAAGTAAAGTAGTTGCAAACTCATGCTTTTAGAGACTTGTTTGGGCTCATGAGAGGAGTAGAAAAACATCAAAAATTTCAGTCCTTCATGATTCTACCAAGAAATGTGTGTTCATTGAAACCGCTGGTTTTTGATAGTTTGGGCCCTATTGAATAATGAATGTTTTGAATTTTCTCCAAAAGTAAAGTAGTTGCAAACTCATCCTTTTAGAAACTTGTTTGGGCTGTTGAGAGGAGTAAAAAACCATCAAAAATTTCAATCCTGCATGATTTTACCAAGAAATGTGATTCTTCATTCAAAACCTGATTTTTGCTATTGGGCTCTATTGAATAATGAATGTTTTGAATTTTTTCCAAAAGTAAAGTAGTTGCAAACTCATGCTTTTAGAGACTTGTTTGGGCTCATGAGAGGAGTAGAAAAACATCAAAAATTTCAGTCCTGCATGATTCTACCAAGAAATGTGTGTTCATTGAAACCGCTGGTTTTTGATAGTTTGGGCCCTATTGAATAATGAATGTTTTGAATTTTCTCCAAAAGTAAAGTAGTTGCAAACTCATCCTTTTAGAAACTTGTTTGGGCTGTTGAGAGGAGTAAAAAACCATCAAAAATTTCAATCCTGCATGATTCTACCAAGAAATGTGAATCTTCATTCAAAACCTGATTTTTGCTATTGGGCTCTATTGAATAATGAATGTTTTGAATTTTCTCCAAAAGTAAAGTAGTTGCAAACTCATGCTTTTAGAGACTTGTTTGGGCTCATGAGAGGAGTAGAAAAACATCAAAAATTTCAGTCCTGCATGATTCTACCAAGAAATGTGTGTTCATTGAAACCGCTGGTTTTTGATAGTTTGGGCCCTATTGAATAATGAATGTTTTGAATTTTCTCCAAAAGTAATGTAGTTGCAAACTCATCCTTTTAGAAACTTGTTTGGGCTGTTGAGAGGAGTAAAAAACCATCAAAAATTTCAATGCAGCATGATTCTACCAAGAAATGTGATTCTTCATTCAAAACCTGATTTTTGCTATTGGGCTCTAGTGAAAAGTGAATGTTTTGAATTTTCTCCAAAAGTAAAGTAGTTGCAAACTCATGCTTTTAGAGACTTGTTTGGGCTCATGAGAGGAGTAGAAAAACATCAAAAATTTCAGTCCTGCATGATTCTACCAAGAAATGTGTGTTCATTGAAACCGCTGGTTTTTGATAGTTTGGGCCCTATTGAATAATGAATGTTTTGAATTTTCTCCAAAAGTAAAGTAGTTGCAAACTCATCCTTTTAGAATCTTGTTTGGGCTGTTGAGAGGAGTAAAAAACCATCAAAAATTTCAATCCTGCATGATTCTACCAAGAAATGTGATTCTTCATTCAAAACGCTGGTTTTTGCTATTGGGCTCTATTGAATAATGAATGTTTTGAATTTTCTCCAAAAGTAAAGTAGTTGCAAACTCATCCTTTTAGAGACTTGTTTGGGCTCATGAGAGGAGTAGAAAAACATCAAAAATTTCAGTCCTGCACGATTCTACCAAGAAATGTGTGTTCATTCAAACCGCTGGTTTTTGATATTTTGGGCCATATTGAATAATGAATGTTTTGAATTTTCTCCAAAAGTAAAGTAGTTGCAAACTCATCCTTTTAGAAACTTGTTTGGGCTGTTGAGAGGAGTAAAAAACCATCAAAAATTTCAATCCTGCATGATTTTACCAAGAAATGTGATTCTTCATTCAAAACCTGATTTTTGCTATTGGGCTCTATTGAATAATGAATGTTTTGAATTTTTTCCAAAAGTAAAGTAGTTGGAAACTCATGCTTTTAGAGACTTGTTTGGGCTCATGAGAGGAGTAGAAAAACATCAAAAATTTCAGTCCTGCATGATTCTACCAAGAAATGTGTGTTCATTGAAACCGCTGGTTTTTGATAGTTTGGGCCCTATTGAATAATGAATGTTTTGAATTTTCTCCAAAAGTAAAGTAGTTGCAAACTCATCCTTTTAGAAACTTGTTTGGGCTGCTGAGAGGAGTAAAAAACCATCAAAAATTTCAATCCTGCATGATTCTACCAAGAAATGTGAATCTTCATTCAAAACCTGATTTTTGCTATTGGGCTCTATTGAATAATGAATGTTTTGAATTTTCTCCAAAAGTAAAGTAGTTGCAAACTCATGCTTTTAGAGACTTGTTTGGGCTCATGAGAGGAGTAGAAAAACATCAAAAATTTCAGTCCTGCATGATTCTACCAAGAAATGTGTGTTCATTGAAACCGCTGGTTTTTGATAGTTTGGGCCCTATTGAATAATGAATGCTTTGAATTTTCTCCAAAAGTAAAGTAGTTGCAAACTCATCCTTTTAGAAACTTGTTTGGGCTGTTGAGAGGAGTAAAAAACCATCAAAAATTTCAATGCAGCATGATTCTACCAAGAAATGTGATTCTTCATTCAAAACCTGATTTTTGCTATTGGGCTCTAGTGAAAAGTGAATGTTTTGAATTTTCTCCAAAAGTAAAGTAGTTGCAAACTCATGCTTTTAGAGACTTGTTTGGGCTCATGAGAGGAGTAGAAAAACATCAAAAATTTCAGTCCTGCATGATTCTACCAAGAAATGTGTGTTCATTGAAACCGCTGGTTTTTGATAGTTTGGGCCCTATTGAATACTGAATGTTTTGAATTTTCTCCAAAAGTAAAGTAGTTGCAAACTCATCCTTTTAGAAACTTGTTTGGGCTGTTGAGAGGAGTAAAAAACCATCAAAAATTTCAATCCTGCATGATTTTACCAAGAAATGTGATTCTTCATTCAAAACCTGATTTTTGCTATTGGGCTCTATTGAATAATGAATGTTTTGAATTTTCTCCAAAAGTAAAGTAGTTGCAAACTCATGCTTTTAGAGACTTGTTTGGGCTCATGAGAGGAGTAGAAAAACATCAAAAATTTCAGTCCTGCATGATTCTACCAAGAAATGTGTGTTCATTGAAACCGCTGGTTTTTGATAGTTTGGGCCCTATTGAATAATGAATGTTTTGAATTTTCTCCAAATGTAAAGTAGTTGCAAACTCATCCTTTTAGAAACTTGTTTGGGCTGTTGAGAGGAGTAAAAAACCATCAAAAATTTCAATCCTGCATGATTTTACCAAGAAATGTGATTCTTCATTCAAAACCTGATTTTTGCTATTGGGCTCTATTGAATAATGAATGTTTTGAATTTTTTCCAAAAGTAAAGTAGTTGCAAACTCATGCTTTTAGAGACTTGTTTGGGCTCATGAGAGGAGTAGAAAAACATCAAAAATTTCAGTCCTGCATGATTCTACCAAGAAATGTGTGTTCATTGAAACCGCTGGTTTTTGATAGTTTGGGCCCTATTGAATAATGAATGTTTTGAATTTTCTCCAAAAGTAAAGTAGTTGCAAACTCATCCTTTTAGAAACTTGTTTGGGCTGTTGAGAGGAGTAAAAAACCATCAAAAATTTCAATCCTGCATGATTCTACCAAGAAATGTGAATCTTCATTCAAAACCTGATTTTTGCTATTGGGCTCTATTGAATAATGAATGTTTTGAATTTTCTCCAAAAGTAAAGTAGTTGCAAACTCATGCTTTTAGAGACTTGTTTGGGCTCATGAGAGGAGTAGAAAAACATCAAAAATTTCAGTCCTGCATGATTCTACCAAGAAAAGTGTGTTCATTGAAACCGCTGGTTTTTGATAGTTTGGGCCCTATTGAATAATGAATGTTTTGAATTTTCTCCAAAAGTAAAGTAGTTGCAAACTCATCCTTTTAGAAACTTGTTTGGGCTGTTGAGAGGAGTAAAAAACCATCAAAAATTTCAATGCAGCATGATTCTACCAAGAAATGTGATTCTTCATTCAAAACCTGATTTTTGCTATTGGGCTCTAGTGAAAAGTGAATGTTTTGAATTTTCTCCAAAAGTAAAGTAGTTGCAAACTCATGCTTTTAGAGACTTGTTTGGGCTCATGAGAGGAGTAGAAAAACATCAAAAATTTCAGTACTGCATGATTCTACCAAGAAATGTGTGTTCATTGAAACCGCTGGTTTTTGATAGTTTGGGCCCTATTGAATAATGAATGTTTTGAATTTTCTCCAAAAGTAAAGTAGTTGCAAACTCATCCTTTTAGAAACTTGTTTGGGCTGTTGAGAGGAGTAAAAAACCATCAAAAATTTCAATCCTGCATGATTCTACCAAGAGATGTGATTCTTCATTCAAAACGCTGGTTTTTGCTATTGGGCTCTATTGAATAATGAATGTTTTGAATTTTCTCCAAAAGTAAAGTAGTTGCAAACTCATCCTTTTAGAGACTTGTTTGGGCTCATGAGAGGAGTAGAAAAACATCAAAAATTTCAGTCCTGCATGATTCTACCAAGAAATGTGTGTTCATTCAAACCGCTGGTTTTTGATATTTTGGGCCCTATTGAATAATGAATGTTTTGAATTTTCTCCAAAAGTAAAGTAGTTGCAAACTCATCCTTTTAGAAACTTGTTTGGGCTGTTGAGAGGAGTAAAAAACCATCAAAAATTTCAATCCTGCATGATTCTACCAAGAAATGTGATTCTTCATTCAAAACCTGATTTTTGCTATTGGGCTCTATTGAATAATGAATGTTTTGAATTTTCTCCAAAAGTAAAGTAGTTGCAAACTCATGCTTTTAGAGACTTGTTTGGGCTCATGAGAGGAGTAGAAAAACATCAAAAATTTCAGTCCTGCATGATTCTACCAAGAAAAGTGTGTTCATTCAAACCGCTGGTTTTTGATAGTTTGGGCCCTATTGAATAATGAATGTTTTGAATTTTCTCCAAAAGTAAAGTAGTTGCAAACTCATCCTTTTAGAAACTTGTTTGGGCTGTTGAGAGGAGTAAAAAACCATCAAAAATTTCAATCCTGCATGTTTTTACCAAGAAATGTGATTCTTCATTCAAAACCTGATTTTTGCTATTGGGCTCTATTGAATAATGAATGTTTTGAATTTTCTCCAAAAGTAAAGTAGTTGCAAACTCATGCTTTTAGAAACTTGTTTGGGCTCATGAGAGGAGTAGAAAAACATCAAAAATTTCAGTCCTGCATGATTCTACCAAGAAATGTGTGTTCATTGAAACCGCTGGTTTTTGATAGTTTGGGCCCTATTGAATAATGAATGTTTTGAATTTTCTCCAAAAGTAAAGTAGTTGCAAACTCATCCTTTTAGAAACTTGTTTGGGCTGTTGAGAGGAGTAAAAAACCATCAAAAATTTCAATCCTGCATGATTTTACCAAGAAATGTGATTCTTCATTCAAAACCTGATTTTTGCTATTGGGCTCTATTGAATAATGAATGTTTTGAATTTTCTCCAAAAGTAAAGTAGTTGCAAACTCATGCTTTTAGAGACTTGTTTGGGCTCATGAGAGGAGTAGAAAAACATCAAAAATTTCAGTCCTGCATGATTCTACCAAGAAATGTGTGTTCATTGAAACCGCTGGTTTTTGATAGTTTGGGCCCTATTGAATAATGAATGTTTTGAATTTTCTCCAAAAGTAAAGTAGTTGCAAACTCATCCTTTTAGAAACTTGTTTGGGCTGTTGAGAGGAGTAAAAAACCATCAAAAATTTCAATCCTGCATGATTCTACCAAGAAATGTGATTCTTCATTCAAAACCTGATTTTTGCTATTGGGCTCTATTGAATAATGAATGTTTTGAATTTTCTCCAAAAGTAAAGAAGTTGCAAACTCATGCTTTTAGAGACTTGTTTGGGCTCATGAGAGGAGTAGAAAAACATCAAAAATTTCAGTCCTGCATGATTCTACCAAGAAATGTGTGTTCATTGAAACCGCTGGTTTTTGATAGTTTGGGCCCTATTGAATAATGAATGTTTTGAATTTTCTCCAAAAGTAAAGTAGTTGCAAACTCATCCTTTTAGAAACTTGTTTGGGCTGTTGAGAGGAGTAAAAAACCATCAAAAATTTCAATCCTGCATGATTTTACCAAGAAATGTGATTCTTCATTCAAAACCTGATTTTTGCTATTGGGCTCTATTGAATAGTGAATGTTTTGAATTTTCTCCAAAAGTAAAGTAGTTGCAAACTCATGCTTTTAGAGACTTGTTTGGGCTCATGAGAGGAGTAGAAAAACATCAAAAATTTCAGTCCTGCATGATTCTACCAAGAAATGTGTGTTCATTCAAACCGCTGGTTTTTGATAGTTTGGGCCCTATTGAATAATGAATGTTTTGAATTTTCTCCAAAAGTAAAGTAGTTGCAAACTCATCCTTTTAGAAACTTGTTTGGGCTGTTGAGAGGAGTAAAAAACCATCAAAAATTTCAATCCTGCATGATTTTACCAAGAAATGTGATTCTTCATTCAAAACCTGATTTTTGCTATTGGGCTCTATTGAATAATGAATGTTTTGAATTTTCTCCAAAAGTAAAGTAGTTGCAAACTCAGGCTTTTAGAGTCTTGTTTGGGCTCATGAGAGGAGTAGAAAAACATCAAAAATTTCAGTCCTGCATGATTCTACCAAGAAATGTGTGTTCATTGAAACCGCTGGTTTTTGATAGTTTGGGCCCTATTGAATAATGAATGTTTTGAATTTTCTCCAAAAGTAAAGTAGTTGCAAACTCATCCTTTTAGAAACTTGTTTGGGCTGTTGAGAGGAGTAAAAAACCATCAAAAATTTCAATCCTGCATGATTCTACCAAGAAATGTGATTATTCATTCAAAATGCTGGTTTTTGCTATTGGGCTCTATTGAATAATGAATGTTTTGAATTTTCTCCAAAAGTAAAGTAGTTGCAAACTCATCCTTTCAGAGACTTGTTTGGGCTCATGAGAGGAGTAGAAAAAAATCCAAAATTTCAGTTCTGCACGATTCTACCAA